>NC_091754.1:63612725-63680225 GCF_043380555.1 Nothobranchius furzeri
ACACACACACACACACACACACACACACACACACACACACACACACACACACACACACACACACACACACACACACACACACACACATTCACACGCTGGTGGGGATGAGCTACAATGTAGCCACAGCTGCCCTGGGGCGCATTGACAGAGGCGAGGCTGCCGAGCGCTGGCGCCACAGTTCCCTCCGACCACCACCAGCAGACAAGGTGGGTTAAGTGTCTTGCCCAAGGACACAATGACAATGACAAACTGAGCAGGGCTCGAACCTGCAACCTTCCGATTGCTCCTGTGCCACCGTCACCCGTCTAATAACATAAATTCTTCTCTTTTGGACTTGATTGCAAATATGAAAAAGTCTAATATAAAAACAAATAGCACTTCGACTCAAAATACCGGGCAGGGGTCTATTTTGTCTTGGCCCCTAAAAAGCCTTGATACAGCCCTGGTCGTCGGAGTGTGTTTTAAAGGGGATCTGAACTTGATCAAATATGTAAATATTACATATCAATGTTTCTCACAGCAGTGGATGAACATGAAATAACTGAAATTATTAGCAAATGTAAGAATAAAAAAATCCCTGGAATGTGATGACATTGATATGATGGTGGGCAAAAGGGTAATGGAGGGTATTAACCATTTACATACATCTGTAACCAATCATTTCAAACTGGTTTATTTCTTGGTAGAATTAAAACAGCTAAAGTTATACCTGTCTACAAAGCTGGGAACAAACACCACTTTACAAACTACCAGCCTGTCTCTCTGCTACCACAGTTCTCCAAAATTCTTGAAAAATTGTTTAATAACTTACTGGAAAATGTATGGACGAACATTAAGTACTCACAGACAGTCAGTATGGACTTAGATCTGGTAGAACAACATTACTGGCTTCACGTGATTTAATAGAATACATCACAAATGCAATAGACAAAAAAATCATGTTGCAGGGTTATTTATAGATTTTTAAAAAGCGTTTGATACAATAGATCATGAAATATTGTTAAGAAACTGGAACATTATGGCATCAAAGGGGTTGTTTTAAATTGGGTGGCAAGTTACATAAATAACTGGCAACAGTTTGTGATGATCAATAAATGCTGCTCCTCATGTCTGGACATTGCTTGTGGGGTCCCACAGGGGTTAGTGTTGGGCCCAAAGTTATTCCTTTTATACATCAACGACATCTGCCAAGTTTCCAGGGTATTAAAGCTTGTTCTTTTTATCGATGATACGAACATGTTTTAATCTGGGGGTGATTTGCAACTGTGATTTCAAACAACGACTACAGAAATGAATAGAATAAAATAAAGAACTGGTTAGATAAAAACAAGTTATCACTAAATTTGAGAAAACAAAAATAATGGCATTCAGAAATAGCAAATTAAACACAAATAATATAATTCAAATAAATGGGGTAGACATTGAAGGGTTATTGAAAACAGATTTCTGGGGTGACAATAGTGTCATGGTTTTGAGGACGAGTTTAACCCAAGACATGCAGAATCACATCTCGCGCACCAAACCGGTAAAAATAAAGTATCTTTATTAAAATAATTGGGAACTGAGGACGCACTGGATAAGGCCCAGTGGATTGCAACGGAACCGCAGCGTCTGAGGAGGGGAGAGCAGAAGAGCAGGTGAGTACAGGGAGGTAAGTCAAGGAGTATCCTGAGGAGTCAAGGTAAGGTCCACAATGATCCAAAAATCCTAGGAACAGGTAAGCAGGGTAAATCCACAGAGACTCAAAAATTCCAAAAATCACTAGAGTTTGACCAGGAGATACAAAGGGCTGGAACTACCAAGTTGTAGTTAATAATCCGGCGTCAAGTTGTGTTCTCCTCCTCCTCTTATAGCTGGACCCACTGATTGTTGATGAGCTGCAGCTGGAGCCTCCCTCTCCTGAAACACAGTAGCTCAAAGATGGAAACAATGAGAGGAGTACTCACCCCGGCACATGACAAATAGATGAGAAACCTAATTGGAAAGCTCATATTACACACATTCATTCTAAAACATCAAGAAGTATTTTAGTACTAGATAAAGCTAAACAGGTATTTGATCATCCTTCACAACACATTCTTTACTTTTCACTGGTTTGACCATATTTAAGCTACTGTGCAGAGATCTGGGGTAATAACTACAAAACTACATTAACTTCACTTGTTATTCTTCAAAAATATGCAGTTAGGATCATTCACAAAGCAGGTTACAGGGATCATACACAGTCACTATTTTTACAACTCAGAAAATTCAAGTTTGTGCAACTTGTGGAATATCAAACATGCATTTTGTTTAGAGCTAAAAATAATCAATTACCAGGATATATTCAAAACATCTTTACTACAAGGAAAGGTGGTTATCATTTAAGAGGGTTTTGTTACCTTAAAATTAGTAAGGTGTTTCTGTGTGTGGGGTGAAGCTATGGAACGGTTTGAATGTCGAGTTGAAGCAATGTCCAAACTTCAAGCAGTTCAAAAAGAAATATAAAGAAACAATTATCTAGTATACCACTTTCCACACTCGACTACTTTCTTCTACAATCTGCTCCTTAACTGTATTATTTCCTGCTATTTCAGCTGTTAACTTTATTTTCTCTCTAAGTGTTTTTCTCCCCAGAAGAAGCTACAACGATGTTCTGCTGAGCTGTGGTGGCCTCATGGAGGGGGCCATCGACTTGAACACTGTTGCTAACCACTTAAACATTCTCCCTCTCCTGATGACAACACTTTATTTTCTTTGACATTGAATGTGCTACTACTAGTTTACCCGTTTAACTATAGCTTCACTAGGATAAATAGTATAGCTTCACTAGGATAAATAGTGTGTGTGTGTGTGCGTGCGTGCGTGCGTGCGTGTGTGTGTGTGTGTGTGTGTGTGTGTGTGTGTGTGTGTGTGTGTCTGCTCTGTCTTCTCCATCCCCAGTGAGTCGTGGAGGATGGCTGCTTATACTGAGCCAGGATCCTCTGGAGTTTTCTTCCTGTTAAAAGGGAGTTTTTCTCTCCACTGTCGCTAAATGCTTGCTTGGCATGAGGATTGCTGTAAAGTCACTGACACTAGTCAGTGACTTGATGGACCTGCTGGGTTCCTTATATAGGAAACGTTTTACTGATTGGCTTAATGAACTGACCTGAATTGGGATGTTTAAGTGCCTTGAGACGACTCTTGTCGTGATTTGGCGCTTTATAAATAAACTTGAATTGCACTGAATTAAAATTGTTTTTATGGCCTGCTGATTCTCGTAGATAAACATCTTTGCATCATAATCACCAGAATTTGATAGTATAGTTTTATAACTGGATTGGATTATGTAACTAGATCTGATCCTGGATCTGATTTGGACTTAAATGACCTGAACGTAATTTGATAGGAATTAGTTTGCGTTGTTTCTCATGCCCATGTTTGTTGTGGCTTGGCACACACACACACACACACACACACACACACACACACACACACACACACACACACACACACACACACACACACACACACACACACACACACACACACACACACACACACTATCTGCCAAAGAATACTCCATACATAAAAGTGGCTTAAATTCACCATCTTGCCATCTCACCAGCTGCGTTGGCAGGTTTGCCATCCCTAATGTTGTCACGCCAGGGTCAGAGATGACTTAAAGGGGAACAAGGTAGTTTAGGCTTGCTTTTAGCACCCCCTAGTGTCCATTTGTAGAACCGAAATCAAACCTTTTCTCTTCGTTGAGCGTTCATTTTTTTAAATCATCATGAAGACCTCCTCTGCCCAGTGCCTGTGCATTACCATAACAAATGCATGCACCATACCCTTCTAGATCATGTTAACACTAGTTTTATTTTTATTGTTTTATCAGCAGCAGGTGGCAGCCACAAGCTCATCTAACTTATGAAAAAAGTTTCACAAAAATTACGACATTTTTCACTTGATCATTTTTATTAAGGGCTAAAATGTCCAGTGTTTGCCCAACAGACAACCCATAATAAAGACATTAAAGAACCAAACTTCATGAATGTTTTTTGTGACAAAGAAGTATCTGTTCCAATTACTCTACCAGAGAAAAATCAGAGTTTTAGAAATAACGGGACACTCAGTAGAGCCATTATATTATATTTTTTACAAGTGTGTGTAAACTTCTGACCACAACTGTAGATCTGCTTGCTGTGCCATGTCAGTCTGTCCCTGTCCTGCTTGTATCAGGTCTCCGGTCCAAAAGAGGAAAGGGGAGGGAAATCCACCGGGCCAGGAGCAGACCAGTCTGAGAGAGGTGTGGTTCAGAGCTGCCTCCACAGAGCAGGAGGGGGACCCATCGGGGGGTCTGACGGGAAGAGAACAGCTGCACATGTAAGAATGTTGGCCATCTAAGACATCTGACTGACTGAGATCATCTTTAAAGAACATCATCATACCTGCACCCCATTCAGTAAATGCCCTATAGACTCTCATCACGTTTTCTGTCTCATTGCAAACAGTTACAATGGTTGACGTAACCCTGAAGCTCACAACCGCGTCATATTTGAGTTGATGAAACAATCTCTTTACTTACATTCACTTCAGATGTACACAAAGCTAAAATATAAACGGAGAAAGAAGAAGTCTGCGCTTTGTTCCAACAGACTACTGTACGTTGAGGCCATCGACTTTCAATCAAGCCTCTTTGCCTGGAACAGTTAACCCGACAATAAAAACAAAAGGACAAAAAAAAACAACAACAACTCTTCACTGAATGAAAACAGAGCTTCTGTAAATCAAAAGGATCATGACTATTCAAAACCAACAAAAAATGACATTATAGGTCCATGAAATTATAAACAATTCAACACGTGTTATTACTATTTATTCGGTGTCCCCTCTGAGATAAACATTGAGAAGGAAGCCATTAAATCACCATTCAGTGTAATAGTTTAATCCCTTAATGCCTGAAATATTAAACAATAATCATTTTATAAGTCTGAACTGTTTATTATTAAATGTTAATTAAACAACAATTAAATAATTAGTTTTCATGCAATTATACAACATTAAAATAGTAAATCAAATAATAGACAAATAAAATTGGCTCATGCCATCAATAGATCCTCCACCAGAGGGCAGCATGCAGCTGTTTAGCAATGAAGGTACTGGTCCTGATGCCCCGTCTGGACACTTAAGGCCAGAACAGGTTTGGTTATGATTTAGTTTGCAATAAAAAACTAAAAAAAAGGTTAATTTTAGCCTCATTTACCAGCTGATTGATGGTCTGAGTCAATACATGAAAGAGGATTAGGGTGAATGAAAGGAAATAAATAAAATAAAGCAAATTCAGACTTTTTTCTCAGAATTCCAACTTTAAAAATCCTGAAGCCTGGGGCACACCAGAGGCGGATGTGCTGCGCTGCATCGAGTCGCGTTGCGCCATCATTTTAAATGGAAGCCATTATAGCTGATGACAGTGGGCACACAGGGAGCGCCATGTCCCAGAAGCGCCACGCCAAGGAGCTGAAGATCGGTACCAGTTCTATCTGAAGCGCCGCCAGCTGTTTACAACATTGTGGAGTACTTTATAACAGACATTACGTCACATACTCAACGGCAGTTTTGTTAACTCTGAGGTACTATTGATCTTGTAGCGTTAGGAAGCTTATAATGGTCTGCCCTTAACAGCTGCCCCTTCACACAGTAACATAGCCAAGGTCGGACGCTTGGTTCAGTATGTTTACATTCCAGGAGAAGAGACAGAAGAAGAGAAGAAGAACTCTTTCCTTTTACTAAAGTACTTTATTTGTGATAAGCTAATCAAAGCATTTGTTGATCATTAATAATCAGGTGAATAATCTGTGAAATAAAGATGTCATGAGTTATGTGTTTAATGAATAAACAGGACTGCACCAGACAGACTGATCTACATTACCATGGAAACGCATGACACATTGTTTTCAACCAATCAGAGCTTTCGTCTGTCGTAGGCAGAATCTGGGTTGTTTAATGAAAGTCGTCCAATCCGGTTTACTGAAATTTGTAAACAATGAAGGGATATAAAATAAGGCAACGCCATTTTATACTCAGTTCCACGTTAACCTCAGTTCCGTTCATGTGGAGGTCCTAAGGATTTCCATCGTCATCATTAAGGAAGTTACAGGCTGGCCAGCTGTACTTTCTACTTTAAGCTGAGAACTGTCAAGCTGGAGATTTCCGTCGTTTGAACCAACTAGACGACGTTCCTTCAAAATAAGAGTGAACTTGCTGACGCCTGCCGATGCTACCTGAGTCGACCCTTCAGACGGGCTTTGTGTGCTGTGACCGCTGTTTCAACCAGCTCCAGTACATCTGAAGGTCCGAGGACCTGGCAATTCCTGATCTACACGGGAGGCTCCACTGGGTACGTAAATACGGCAAAATGGCTGCTCGTGTCATCAGCTTCTGAAGCCTCGTGGTTCCTAGTCATAACAACCAGATTCGCTACGTCAGCCTAGAGATCCTGAACACACACACACACACACACACACCAACACGAAACATCCAAATCCATATGCATCCATCATTGAGATAGTCCTGGTAGATTGTAAGAATTTATAATTATAGAAATTAAAGATTCTTAAACGATCCCAACTCTCTCGTTTCTTGTCTCTCAGTCAATACGGAGTGTTTAAATAAACTCCCTGATGATAAAAACAACCCTTCTGATTAATTACTTAGATCTAATTACAGTGTATGAATATACAACTTCAGATCATTACATTCTTTAAATGTTCAAATAAATTGCATACTTACCCATTTTTAAATAATTTGAGTCTCTCAAAGGTCGACGGCAAGTCTGATCACGTATAAGCAACAAGAGTCACTTCCTGCTTTCTGTTCTCAAGTCCCGCGTGATGTTGTGACTATCGCACGACTTACCAAGAAGCGTTCAGCGGTGTGGCGCAGCCCGTCCTGTGTGACCGCTTGACTTCTCCTAATCTCCGGCGCGACTTTGCGCGGCGCGTCCGCCTCCAGTGCTCCCCAGGCTTGAGACAAAGGTCAGAATTAGCTTTCTTTCCTTTTTTCTTTTCAGTGGCCCTAATACTCTTCCGTACAAATGCAGCTAATTCTCTAACATCTCAATCTTTTACACAAAAGGATGTCACACTATTCCAGACAAATATGGAGGAAATGGGTTTAAAAGAAGCAACATGGTAAGAGATCAAAGGTCACACTCACAGTAGATGATCAGGCGGATCGTTTTCTTTGACCTGGTGTTCAGGTAGGAGTTTTGTGCCAGGCAGGTGTAGTTGCCAGCAAACATACGGAGGATCCTGTTGATGGTGAACTGAGGTCCGATGTAGATTTGTGACTTGTTGTAGAACCAGAGGTACTGACTGGCCGGATTGGACTGGGCACCACAGGATAGAGAAGCATTCTCCGTCTCCAGAACTGAGTATCCATACTCAGTTCTTCTGTATGGAGCCACATCTACGTGAGGAACGTCAGGACCAACTGTGGAAACAGAATGCAAATAGTATGACACTGAAGGACGACGACAGTGGGTCAAAGGTCATGTCACCTGCCATTCTCTATAATTTTCTTCAATGGAAAACGGCGATGCTAACCATTAAAACCATTCTACCTCGTCCTTTGAGCTTAACAAAATGGGGGTTCAGTGTGCGCTCTAAGGTTAAACACAGGGAAGTACATTGATGCAGTTCTGAGGAATAAAAAAATGGCCAACCAGCACTCTGTGGTATCTCTTACTGTAATATCTAATATGGGCAGAATGAATGTGTTTGGGCTACACGTTAACAAGCTAACAATGGTATGTAGTTCATTTGGGCCGCATTAAATAGTAAGAGACCCCACAAAGGGCTGGTTGTCCTGGTTTTTGTCCCTGTGAGTTGATCTTGTTCCTGATATGTAACTCTAAATTGCAACGATTGATTTTAAAATTTCCTGTCTTAATAAATAGTTGAAACCAAGAATGAAAATCATTGATCTGCTGACACTTACAGGTAATATTTAGCCATGATATCTCAGAGCTTTCAGTGTTGACAGTGTGATGGGTTGAAATGTTCTAATTACTGTTTATTGTGTTTACCAGTATGTGTGATTTAATGAATAATAAGAAACAGGTTCATTATTGTTTACATTTGCATTGCTTGTCAGTACTTTTTCCGTTATGCATCTTAAACTTCATTGCAATTTAGTTGTTGTAGTAACGAAGTGTGGCCACCGGAGGGAGTCTAGCGCTAGTGAGCCTTAAAAGAGAGCACGACCTTCCTGGCTCATTCAATCCAAGTTTGAGCAGAGGGAATAACGTGTCCGTGTTTCTTTTATCATTCACTCCCCTTTTCAGGTAAGATTGTATGCATAAGCACACCTGTACTGTAAGATGTAACCAGACCAATGGAACGTTCGGAAATGCACTGTGTGGTAGATTCGTTGTTTACTATGTTTTGGAGCTGTTGAATAAGGTTTAGCCACCGTTAGCCGTTAGCCGTTAGTCCATAGCCGACGATGCTAACTAGCTAAGAAGATGACAGTTGGCACTTTTCACTTGTTTCATTGTGATGACTCTGTATGTATTTGAGTTGAATTAAGTGATTCAATACACGTTTGAGCAGAGGGAATAACGTGTCCGTGTTTCTTTTATCATTCACTCCCCTTTTCAGGGGATTTACAACAGCACTGTCTGCCACACACTGGTACCGGCTCGTGTGGTTCCGGTTTACGCTGGTCATGCTGACGATGCTGCTGTTGCCCTGAGTGAATGTTGAGAATTTCCCACTGAAGATTTGGCGCTGCCACACATAGTAGATCGGCCCGGTGCCCTTTTCTACGTTGCACCTCATCCATATTGTGGATCCTTCCTCTGCAGAAGCATCACTCATCCAGAGAGATGGTTTACTGACAGGAACTGGATCCAAGAAGAAGTGGTGTGTGTGTGTGTGTGTGTGTGTGTGTGTGTGTGTGTGTGTGTGTGTGTGTGTGTGTGTGTGTGTGTGTGTGTGTGTGTGTGTGTGTGTGTGTGTGTGTGTGTGTGTGTGTGTGTGAAGACATAGCTAGTAAAAGAAGAGCTATAGTTCATTAAAGGAGAAGCTAACACTGGTTTTAAGAGGACTAACCCGGTGTAAGCTTGCAGGTCTTTGGTTGAACCATTAGTGGGTGTTTAGCATAGCATGTGTAGGGCTTCCCGCCCTGGACGGTGCCATAGCGAAGGACCAGGATGTTGGACTCTTCTTTTCCGCTTAGGGTTTGAGCCCCTGGTTCCTCCCACCATGTTAAGGCTCTAGGGGCCCCTCCATCCCAGGTGAAGAGAAAAGTCACATATTGTCTGTCGCTGGTCATGTTGGTGAAACACACCGGCTCTGCTGGAGGAACATCTGATAGAGAATTTTTTTTTAAAAAGTAGAGAAAAATGTTAGTTTATTTTTATAGATTTTACTGTTTTTGTTCCTGTTCTTGCATGAGCGAGTGGTGCATGTTGTCTGTTGTTTCAGAGCGGGATGAGAACCCACACATGTAAACATGCTGCTGTTTGTAGAGAGGCTCTGCGAGGACAACGACATGATGGCAGAACTCGTCTGCCCTGTGTCAGTCTGTCCCTGTCCTGCTTGTGTCAGGTCTCCAGACCACAGGATGGACGGGGAGGGAAATCCACCGGGCCAGGAGCAGACCAGTCTGAGAGAGGTGTGGTTCAGAGCTGCCTCCACAGAGCAGGAGGGGGACCCATCAGGGGGGTCTGAAGGGAGAAAACATAAAGTAAAGATGTAACGTGGGATCCACATGAGGAGGGGTGTACGTGAGTTGCTACAATGTTTTAGATTTTGGTAGAAATTAAAAATATGTTTTATAGTAAATATACAAGGTGCAGAGACGGGATTGGATCAGCATCCAACCAAAGCAAAGCCGCAAACTTTCAAGCTCATCAAGAAGTCAGAAAATTAGAAAAGCTTCCTATCCTCTCTTGTCACTTATGACACAATGCACATTTACTATCTGAGGTTATGAGCAGAAAAAGGAGTAATGGGCTCGACACACGGGAGGCCACATCGCCTCTCCTCCATTCATTTTCAATGAGACGTGCGCGACAAAGCGATAATCGCGGGTCTCCCTCCTACTAAGCGAAATGCGAAAAACGTGCGTGTGAAATTTTGCACTCGTGCACGTGTCGTGCACGGACGACCCAGCGACGCGATCCCAGAAAGTTGAAACATTTTCAACTTTTCATCGCTGTCGCTCGGACGAGGACCAATCAACAGAGGTTTCATTCACTGACCAATGAGCGGACAGGATGCTCCGTACATCTCCGAGCAAACATGGAGGGCATGTCGAGCCCCTCACTGTCTGGAACGGCGCTACGTCCTTGTTTCTCTCCAAGGCTCATGCCAGCATTTCCAGATGAACTGCATGTCAGACGTCTTCCATCGCTAGCAGGTCTGTGTTTGGGTCTTGTCCACCCCACGCCCCTCTTCACCGCTCACTACGTTGAGCCAAGGTGAGGTGCCTGACACATTGCTTACAAGGACACCGTCCTTCCTTCATCAAAGAAAACAGTTAAATGGAACAGACTTCCATCACATGGGCGACGGGGCGACGGTGGCACAGGAGTTAAGCGCTCGCCCCGCAATCGGAAGGTTGCAGGTTCGAGTCCCGCTCAGTCTGTTGCTGTCGTTGTGTCCTTGGGCAAGACACTTAACCCACGTTGCCTGCTGGTGGTGGTCGGAGGGACCGGTGGCGCCAGTGCTCGGCAGCCTCGCCTCTGTCAGTGCGCCCCAGGGCAGCTGTGGCTACATGGTAGCTCATCACCATCAGTGTTTGAATGTGTGTGTGAATGGGTGAATGACTGGTTGTGTTGTAAAGCACCTTGGGGGGTTCCAGGACTCTAGAAGACGCTATATCAAATACAGACCATTTACCATTTACATGACCGCAGCTCTATCTGTGGCCATGTTGCCTCACAGGACATGTGAGGTGACGTTATATTTTATGCGTACAAGTTGCAATATAAATGTATAACAAGACTTTTACTTTTTAAATTGTGTATATATTGGTTAAATTAAATATGGAAGCAAGTTACTACCTGCTAGCCACCAAAGCTGCAACTAATAAGCAACTAACCATAGACAACTGCTTTGGATGTTTAAAAATAAGTAGATATCAGCCCAATAGCTACAATTAACTGATTTACATTTAAACATGAAATTTGCCCCCAAAGTAGCTGCTGGCTCCTGATCCACCATGCTTCTGAAAATACCGCGGTGAGTATCCCACAACCAGCGTGTGTGTGTGTCCAGACTCAACCTCTTTATAACAAAGACACAGGCCAGGATAGAGTTGGTCCACATCACTCCAAAGTCTTCATTTGGTTTTTTTCAGCCAATCAGAGGAGGGTGTGCTGGCATTCTCCTTAAGGATTTTTTGGTAGCCATCAAAGTGTATGGTTTGATTTGTGTGCGTGTGTGTGTGTGTGTGTGTGTGTGTGTGTGTGTGTGTGTGCGTGTGTGTGTGTGTGCGTGTGTGTGTGTGCGTGCATGTGCGTGTGTGTGTGTGTGTGTGTGTGTGCGTGTGTGTGTGTGTGGGGGTGTGTGTGTGTGTGGGTGTGTGTGTGCTCTATCTTCTCGATCCCCCAGTGAGTCGTGGAGGACGGCTGCTCATACTGATCCAGGACCTCTGAAGGGTTCTTCCTGCTGAATTATAAATACATTTGCTAATTGTAAAGCACATTGAATGTCCTCTATAAATAAAGCTGCCTTGCCTAAAAGGGAGTTTTCCTCTCCACTGTCGCTGCATGCTTGCTTGATATGAGGATTGCTGTAAAGATCTGAACTGCTTGTCATCCCAGCAAAACCATCCATACAACACAATATCTCAATCCAGAATGACTTCCTATCTCTGGCTCCTTCAAAGGCAGTTCGAAATCTGGGTGTTGTGATTGATGAACACCTGACCTTTAAAGATCATGTTGCCTCTGTTGCTCGTTCATGCCGCTTTGCGCTGTATAACATACGAAAGATCAGACCATACCTAACACAACATGCCACCCAGCTCCTGGTGCAATCGACTGTCATCTCCCGCCTCCATTACTGCAATGCTCTTCTAACTGGTCTTCCAGGCTGTACTGTGAGACCTCTTCAAATGGTCCAGAATGCAGCGGCGTGTCTGGTCTTCAATCAGCCAAAAAGAGCACACGTCACCCCTCTGTTCATTGAGCTCCACTGGCTACCGCTAGCAGCACGCATCAAATTCTAATTGCTAACACTAGCATACAAAGTCCGAGATGGTACGGCTCCCATCTACCTGAATCCTCTTGCAAAGGCTTACGTCTCGGCCCGGCCGTTCCGGTCATCGCAGGACCGTCGGCTAGCAGTGTTCTTTTTCTGAAACGCAGTATTGAATTTATGCCAGATGAACACTGCAAATACTGATTCACTTCATCAACTTACTCTAAAATATTTCAGACTTATGCAGTGCTATCAACTGTGCTTCAGTAACCATGAGACCCTGAGAGAACCGACATTCGTGTCATCCCCTAACTGCTTGGCCGTGGCTGGGTGCTGTGTAACTGTAGGGTGAGTGTGTGTTTGGATGTTGACTTGAACCTCCCACTCGGGTTCATAAACATCCACGCCTCAGACTGCTGAGAAGCTGTTTGCTTTGTGGGTTGCATAAGTGCAAAAACCCACAGATCGACCACGTAGTTGAAATGCCTGCAAGGGTCTTTTTCCATTGCATGCTTTGGTTAGAGCGAGGTGGTTCCAGAGCTTCAACAACACAGCGGAGCTCAGCGATGTGTCAGAAGTGAAACGTCTTCACATCAAGGTTTCCTCAAATCCCATAAACACGTTGTCAAACACCCTCAGCTGAATGTAGCATAACGACTGCGTCGACAGAGAAGTTCAGCATAACATGAGATTATCGAGCACCCAGTGTGCTAAACCAGGTGATCCCAACAGATTTAAACCACGCCAGAGATGCACTAAAACAACAGACGTGTGTGCACAGAGGAGGTTTTATCTGAAAATTCATAGCATTTGCTGAAGCTGCAAAAACACTGAAGTACTGAGGAGTTTCTGAAGGAACTCCATCTTAAATTGGGGAACTTGTATTTTAAATGAAGAAGTTGGTAATCTGTAATAATCTCATGTTTTAGTGAAGATGCAAACACGCAGGTCTGAGCAAGAACAAGCCCTCATTATGAGTGTTGCACACACGAGGCAGGGATGGGATAATAAAACCAATTACCCGACCAATCAAGCATCAGAATGAATCTGCTCTGAGTTATTTTTAAGGAATCCGTGTATTTGATGTATTTGATGCCTTATCTCCACAACACCAAACTCCAGCAGTCACACAACACTTCTGATAAACATCTGTACGTTGTGTGTTGACAAGCTTCACAGGAAGTTACTCACACACTTATAGTGAGGTGCATTTTGGGTTTTATGTGTAGCAAAATATAAAAGAAATACCCTTATGTCTGTTTTTTGTTTGTTATTGGAGAACAAGTTGTGTGTGTGTGTGTGTGTGTGTGTGTGTGTGTGTGTGTGTGTGTGTGTGTGTGTGTGTGTGTGTGTGTGTGTGTGTGTGTGTGTGTGTGTGTGTGTGTGTGTGTGTGTGTACGATGTCCCTTGATATTAAAATAAATTGTACAACTTTGCTCAACATCGTTAACTTTTGGAATCGTATTGATAAAATGTTTGACGTGTTTCTTCATCCGACCACCAGCGGTCGTAAGAGTTACATGAAGCTTCATGAGAAGCAGCTTGAGGGATTTGAGGAAGCTCCTTTTAGGGAACTAAAGTGGTGTTATGTTAGAGCAGCGTTAACTACACGTTGTCTGGCTGTGTTTTCTGTTTCCTCCGACACTTTTGTTTTTGCTCCCATTTTTTGGAGCTGAACTCAAGTTCTGGAACGTTTTCTAGTGCAAACAAAGACCTATTACTCTCATGTGTTACTCATTGAGAAGAGCAGTCAGCATCTGATGTGGGACGTTTTCAGCTTCAGGAATCCTTATGAGATCCTTGCCAAACGTGGCCGTGCGTTATCGTGCTGCAGTGTGAGGTGATGGGCGTGGATGACTGCCTCAACAATGAGCCTCAGGATCTCACCATGGTATCTGTGTACTCAAAAGGCCATCAGTTAAATGTACCTGTGTCTGGTGTCCAGACGCCTGCCCATACCATAACCCCACCACCACCGTGGGCCACAACGTTGATGTCAGCAAACCTCTCACCCCCCATGACACCACATACTGTCCGCCATCAACAACAGTGCAAACCGCGCTTCATCCGTGACCAGAATGCCTCTCCAACATGCACACCTGCAACACCTGTGGAAAATGCATGCTGTCTAGTCAGCACCTTGACATGCCACACCTGAGAGGTGGGATGGATTATCTCCACAGAGTAGTGAGCCTTTTGTGTTTGTAGGAACTGTTTCAGATCTGAGAGTTTAGCTCGAGAAAAAGGGCCGCAAAAACAAAAGTGTCGGGTTTATATTTTTGTTCGGTGAATGCACACACACACACACACACACACACACACACACACACACACACACACACACACACGCACTCATACACACACACACACACACACACACACGCACTCATACAGACACACACACACACACACACACGCACTCATACACACACACACACACGCACACACACTCAACATGTCAAAATGTCCTGTACTTTGCAGGAACACCGCGAGACTTTGACCGTCACAGATGGCTTTCCACTTCCTTCCTTTGACCTTCTATGCTTCAGCGTTTAGATGATAGACTTTCCACCCGGGCTGGTTGTGTGATGTGATTGTGAAACAGTCATGGCGTCACTGATATGGACCACAACTAGCAGAGTGATCAGGACAAAGGCACGTTCAACCAAAGGCAAGAACATTCACCAACACCACGGGCTGTTATAGATTTAGTTTACGAACATGTAAAATATTTACAGGCATATGTTGAGTTGTGCGATAATAGAAAGAAACTCTACATTATGTACACGATACAAGTAGAAACACTGGAGCGGATCCTTATCCACTCCCACCGGTCTCCACCCGTTCAAAGTAGTCGTATAAGGGTACCTGGCACTGAAACAAACAGAAACAAGCGATCATTAAAGCACAATGATAAAACACTAGTTATAAACATTATTTTATGTGAAAGTAAGGAACTGAGTAGGTGGGAGCTGTAGACACATTAAGACAGAATTTGTAGTTACGGCCTTAACACAGAAAGTCCCACCTGATTAAATATAGTTTACCGCGTACCCACTGAACCAGCGGAGTTTTTTATCTACCTGCTTCTAGACTCACAAACACAAAATGATCTAGTAAACCCCACTCACCCACTGGCTAGAGCCTCTGGAAGAAGCGGTGCTTTGTTTGTCCATTTCTGCATCCAGGGAGTCGGTGTGGGGAACCTCGTAGATCACCCTGGCTGTTCGTCCTGAAGCACACACAAGGACTGTTACAAAAGACGTCAACACCCTAATGTTTACTTTACTTTGTACACCTATGAAACTCTTGACTGTTGCTAACACGCTCCACTTCCTGTCTCAAGGTGTAACACATTGAGAAAACAACTTGAACAGCAGCTAAAGTGGCTAACAAATACAAGGTGTACCACAGGGCTCCTGCTTCAGTCCCATACATTCTCCATTGAAATGAGACTTGTGTTGCCCATGAGTACCCCTGAAAAACCCATTTTATGTGTGGCGTGTAAACCTTTCTGACCATCTTTAATGGTAATAGCCCACCCAGGATGTTCTGACTACTAAGACTTGAGACGGAGATGTCGCCCCAACATCATAATCATCTAATTTGCTCCAGTTCATCATCAAGTAGAATCAGATGACTGTAGTTAATTCTTACAAATTACACAAGCGTTCTTCTAAAATGAACAAGATTTATGTATTAATCTGTGTGAAAATGTTTTAAGGAGTCACAGAAGCACTGAAAACTGAACAGTTTGTGTATTTTAAGTAAATAGAGGTGTAAGAATGTTATTCCAAACAGTCGACTTTTTAATTTTGCCAATTGAAAGACTGAGTAACACAAAGCTGAAAGTATGTTTGGTTCCTTCAGTGATTTTGTTTGTCCATTTTGAATTTGTTTCTGTATAATAAATGAATAACTTGTCTTTGCAGATACCTTCTGTAATCTGTAAAACAGTGTGTACAGTTTATGAGTTCACACACAGCCTGGTGACATTTTGGACAATGAGATTGTCTGTTGTGGGTGTGGAGATGATGGACCAGGTGTGGTGGAGCAGCTCAGGAGGCAAACATGCAGGCTCGGATAAAGTAAGAATGAATTTAATAACAGGGCGGGAACGGCAGGAACAAACACAACGCTGACAACTGACACACAATGATCTGACAAAGACTGGCACAAGGAGGGAGATATAAATATACAGGGAAATCAGGAACACACGGGCAGGCTAACGAGGGGCAGGTGAGAACAATAAGGGCTAATCAGGGCAGGAGAGAGACACAGTCAGGAAGGCAGGGGCGGATTGTGACATTGTCATTTATGAAATTTAGAGGATTGGATCCGTTTTAAAATGGCAGCAAAGCGTTTTGTTGTCATGGCAGCTTTAACGGATGAGGTGTAAAAAGGTCTGATGATGTTAGTCATTTCTAAAGATATCTTTGAATTTCTGGAGATCACCTCTACGCCCACGACCTGCTCTTTCACGTTCGGAGTCTGAGAACGGCTGAAATAAACCATGAGAAACGATTTCTACTTGAGGATCAATAAAGATTCTGAAGGATTTCTAGTTTTTATGGGTTCAACATCGCCGTGATATTTTCTCACTGTTGCCACAATCACACACATGACTGCTTCTGTGTTGGTGCTTTATTTAGTTGTTTTCCATTCATGATGACTATTTTTGTACAAAATGATGGTAACACCATGCTTTTAGCAACAACTGTCACATTTCAGCAGAGGATAGAGATCGTGTCAGGACCCCAATAATAAAAATCATTCATATTAACCATGAATAATTTATCGTAGTGCGGGTTTTTCGTGTGTCTGCAGGAATGCACAGAGACCATATTTCTACACTCTAGACCCAACACATTAAATAATATTCAAAAGACTCAAATTTACTAACATTTTAAACATTTGATTTGTAAGGATAATATAACAATTGTGAACATTTATCTAGCAATTCAATAATAATACAACAATAATTACACTAAATAAAAATCCCACTTGACATTAGGTCCCTGAGCAGGCAGAAAACCCTTAAAAGATGCAAGACTGCAGATTGTTTTGGAAAATGCTAATCTTGCTAAAGAGATACAGCTACTGCAAACGTACAAGTGTGTGTATCACGTACGACACAGTGGGCCTGATAGGGCTAACGCCGTCTTTACGTAAAAGAAAGCCTGCAGCTGAAACCCTACAGGTGTTCCTTTGGAGGTGTGGTGGAAAAAATGAGTGACACATTTTCCGGATGTCTCCTGCTCAGCGTCTCCTCTGAAAAACGATCTGATCAACAACTTTCTGTGTTTTAAATTAGATTTAAAACCAAAACAACTAACTGGCTCTTCCTGTCGGCGTTAACCGAAACATGAACTCTGAGTCTGACCCTGTGAGAGCAGCAGCACATGTCAGCTCAGTAAAACACTGATCCTTTGAATTTTATTACATTTTATTGTGTAATTTTTGCGTTTCCACAGCAACATGTTTTTTTTTTCTATGGAGGACGAAAACGTCAAATGTTTCTGCTTTTCGTGGTGTTTCACAAACTCACGTCCACAGAGGAAACAGAGACAGACTCTGGTTTCAGTTACCAGCTGAATCAGTGTTTTCTGCTTGATTAGGCAGATTCACTGTGTTAAAAATGTAAACAAATATAGAAACAGTCTCTTTTGTTAGGGGGCAGCAGAGCTCAGGAGGTGGGACAGGCTGTCCAGCAATCAGACGGTTGTAGGATCGATGCCGGCTCCCAGCAGAGAATGCTGCTGTTGTGTCCTTGAGCAAGACACCTGCTGGTGGTGGCTGGAGGACCCGGCAGCGCCTGCACCCATCAGCCCTGCCTCTGTCAGTGTGCCCCAGGGCAGCTGTGGCTACATTGTAGCTCATCACCATCAGTGTGTGAATGGGTGAATGATACTCTGTAGTGTAAAGCGCTTTGGAGTCCTTACTCTGAGAGGCGCTGTACAAGTGTGGGTCATTATCATTTATTAATGAAGCATTTAGTCCGATGTATCATAAAGCTCAGCATCCATGGTTTAAAATAAATGGTCTGTATTTGATTTAGAGTCCTGGGACCCCCAAGGCGCTTTACAACACCCGTTCACACACTGGTGGTGATGAGCTACATTGTAGCCACAGCTGCCCTTGGGCGCACTGACAGGGGCGTACGCAGGCGCCACCGGTCCCTCTGACCACAGGCAAGGACAGTTAAGTGTCTTGCCCAAGGACACAACAGCAACAGACTGAGCAGGGCTCAAACCTGCAACCCTCCGATGATGGGGCGAGCTCTGTGTGCCACCGTCGCCCACAATAAGAGTTTCACAGTGCTCGTTGTTTCTCTACTGTGAAAACTAAATGAAAGAAACTCCTTCAACTCAGTTTCATTTAGATGTAATAATCTAATGATCGCTCATGGAGGGGGCCATCGTCTAGCACACTGCTGCTAACCACTAACACATTCTCCCTCTCCTGATAATAACTCTTTACTCTCTTTGATGTTGGATGTGCTACTGCTAGTTTACCCGTTTAATTATAGATCCACTAGGATAAATACAATAAAGTTTATTTGTGTGTGTGTGTGTGTGTGTGTGCGTGCGTGCGTGCGTGCGTGCGTGCGTGCGTGCGTGCGTGCGTGTGTGTGTGTGTGTGTGAGTCGTGGAGGATGGCTGCTTATACTGAGCCAGGATTCTCTGGAGGTTTCTTCCTGTTAAAAGGGAGTTTTCCTCTCCACTGTCGCTGCATGCTTGCTTAGTATGAGGATTGCTGTAAAGACTCTGACACTAGTCAGTGACTCGACGCGACCTGCTGGGTTCCTTAAATAGGAAACTTGTTACTGATTGGCTTAATGAGCTGACCTGTGTTGGAGTGTTTACTGTGTGAAGGTCCTTGAGACGACTCTGGTCGTGATTTGGCGTTTTATAAATAAACTGAATTGAAAACTCCTTTTTTGGGTGATAATTAGAGATAATGACTCATTTTGTTTCCTGAATAAGATAATAAACATTATTGTTTTTACCCTGCCTCCTCCTCAGACAGCAGAAACAGGTGAGAACGATGAGGAACAACGGCACCAGGACGGCCAGGACGGCTTTAGCGGGGGTCGGAAGACCACCTGCAGGATTAGGACTGTTAGTGAAAAATAATGAAATCGTACATTTTTATTTATCACAACAAAGAATGCTGTTTTTACAACATATGCTATCAGAATAAGAATGGTACATTTTACTTGAGTCAGGTAAAAGACCCAGTTACCCGTCTCACCTCCTGTTGGGTTGTCGGTTCGGTTCCGCCCGGCTGTAACTGTGATGGTTGTACCGTTTCCTTCCACAGAAGTTAACATGGGTATTTCCACGATAACGTTGCAGACGTATCTTCCTGAATCGTTCCTGGTGATTCCTTGAAAGCTCAGAACTGTGCAGTTTCTCAGCACGTTAGGAGACTTTTGAGACTGAACATTGACCGTCTCATTCTTTATAAGTGTGTGGTCTTTTAGCCAGCTAACACGGACTCTTGTCTTACTCCCCCAGCAGCAGGTGACGGTAACTGTCTCCCCCTCTGAGACAGAAACATCTGGACTCTGAGACACAACCAGAGCTTCAGATGAAACCCCTGGAAGAGGAAACAAAGAAAACACGATCTAACTCATTTGGGATTCTTTTTTATATTTATTACATAAAAGCAGTATTTCTCCAGCATGTTCATATTATTTAATCCAGAAACATCTTCTAACACGGACTCTGTAGAGCCCACCCCCAGCTGCCCAACCTGCAGTCGAGCTACAGACTGCATGGCCTGATGCTGCGGAGAAATCGCTGTGGGAAACGGTTAATAAGATCTTATCCATGTCCCTCAAACAACTTCAAGGCACGACGGAGAAGAAAATGTAGAAAATGGGCAAATTCAATCATCCCGTGAATGCACCGTCTACCATTCACCCACAAGTAATCACTGGCATGTGCTCGCAGGGAGCCTCCATCTCACCCTGTGTTTCCTGGATTCTATAGATCTGCAAATGCATCTTCGCAGGAAGTAACGATGATGAAAATCTAGTTCTGATACTCAGACATGTTGAACCCACGAGCCGAGTTTCTACTTACTCCATGATGAGAGCGTACACAGCGAGCTCAGAAGCACACTTCTGAGTAGGAGCTTCATCTTTCCAGACAGATTCATCACTGAACAACAACAGATATCTGCTTTCACTACGTTCTGCCCACCCCTTACACACACACACACACACACACACACACACACACACACACACACACACACACACACACACACACACACACACACACACACACACACACACACACACACACACACACACACACACACACACACACACACACACAGATGTGTTGGGTTTTTTACAAACCCACAACTTCTGTTCCTTCCTCCTTCAAACAGCCTCCTTGAACCGTCGCCTTATCGTGGTGGAGGAGTTTGAGTGCCCTAATGATCCCAGGAGCTATGTTGTCTGGGCCACTTTGTGCCCCTGGAAGGGTCTCCCATGACAAATGGGTCTTAGGTGAAGGGTGAGACAAAGAACGGTTCAGAGGATCTTTCATGGATGAACTATCAAAGAGTCGGAGTACCCGGCCCGGAGGGTTACCGGAGTCCCACCCTGGAGCCAGGCCTGGGGTTGGGGCCCTTGAGCGAGCGCCTTGGTGGCCGGGCTTTTGCCCATGGGGCCCGGCCGGGCCCAGCCTGAACCGGATACATGGGCTCATCCAACTGTGGATCTACCACCCGCAGGAGGAACATGAAGGGTCCGGTGCAGTGTGGATCGGGTGGCAGACCAAGGCGGGAGCCTTGGCGGTCCGATCCCCAGACAAGGAAACTAGTTTTTGGGACATGGAACGTCACCTCGCTGGCGGGGAAGGAGCAGGAGCTTGTGGCAGAGGTTGAGCGGTACCGGCTAGATATAGTCGGACTCACCTCGACACATAGCATTGGCTCTGGAACCCAAGTCCTTGAGAGGGGTTGGACACTCTACTTTGCTGGAGTTGCTCCGGGTGAGAGGCGGAGGCTGGGGTTGGCTTTTTGTTAGCCCCAAGACTCTCTGCCTGTGTGTTGGGGTTTACCCCGGGGGACAAGAGGGTAGCTTCCTTGCGCCTTCGGGTCGGGGAACGGGTCCTGACTGTTGTTTGTGCTTATGGGCCAAATATCAGTTCAGAGTACCCACCCTTTTTGGAGTCCCTGGGACGAGTGCTAGATAGTGCTCCATCAGGGGACTCCATTGTCCTGCTGGGGGACTTCAATGCTCACGTGGGCAATGACAGCTTGACCTGGAGGGGTGTGATTGGGAGGAACGGCCCACCTGATCTGAACTCGAGTGGTGTTTCGTTATTGGACTTCTGTGCAAGCCGCAGTTTGGCCATAACGAACACCATGTTCGAACATAAGGATGCCCACCGGTACACTTGGTACCAGGGCAGCCTA
The DNA here is from genome assembly GCF_043380555.1 of Nothobranchius furzeri. Lineage (NCBI taxonomy): Eukaryota > Metazoa > Chordata > Actinopteri > Cyprinodontiformes > Nothobranchiidae > Nothobranchius > Nothobranchius furzeri. Next base: position 63,634,337 of record NC_091754.1, read on the forward strand.
GGTCGCAGGTCGATGATAGATTTTGTAGTCGTGTCATCTGACCTACGGCCGTATGTTTTGGACACCCGAGTGAAGAGAGGAGCGGAACTGTCAACTGATCACCATCTGGTGGTGAGTTGGATCAGATGGCAGGAGAAGATGCCGCGTAGACCTGGCAGACCCAAACGCATAGTGAGGGTCTGCTGGGAACGCCTGGCAGAAGAACCTGTTAAGACGGTCTTCAACTCCCACCTCCGGCAGAGCTTTGACCGCAGAGGGTGATGGAGGGGGCATGGGACTTTGCACAACCAATCCACAGAAAGGAGTGTGAGAAAGAAACAAGTCAAAAACACACAAGAGCAGCAAAACAAGAAGCAGAAAGCACAATAAAGAAGTCAGCCGTAACAGATCACTGCACAAGAGAAAACCATGTAATGGACCGGGACAACATAAGGATCATAACCACCGAACACCAGAAACATAAAAGATGGATAAAAGAAGCTATCGGGCAGCAGTAGCTCAACAGGGAGAGCGGGTTGCCCAGTAATCGGAAGGTTGCAGGTTCGATCCCGGCTCCGGACAGAGAATTCTGCAGTTGTGTCCTTGGGCAAGACACTTAACCCACCTTGCCTGCTGGTGGTGGTCGGAGGGACCGGTGGCGCCAGCGCTCGGCAGCCTCACCTCTGTCAGTGTGCCCAGGGCAGCTGTGGCTACATCGTAGCTCATCCCCACCAGCGTGTGATCGTGTGTGTGTGAATGGATGAATGATACACTGTAGTGTAAAGCGCTTTGGAGTCCTTACTCTGAGAGGCGCTATACAAGTGCGGCTCATTTATCATTTATCATAGAGATAAGGAGACGTGGATGTGGGACAACGTCCTCTGCTGCCCGCGGATAAACGGAGTAGGAAGTGACGCCACCATCAGCGTGAGCTCTGAGGATGTTTGCAGCCGCAAACGAAACGTTGCAGGTAAATAAAACTTTTATGTGTTTAAAAAAGCACTGACAGATGGAAGAATTGCTGATGCTGCACTTGCATGATTTCCATCTGGTTTCCACCGACAGCTTTAACAGTTTTCTGTGTCAGCGGAAAGAAACAATTTGACGGTTTGGTCACTTTTGCACGAGCCCACGAGTGCAACATGATAGTGAACTTAGTGTTTGTAACAGAGGGTTTGACTTTGGCATAAGTCAGATATAAATCTTTCTATCAGGTTCCTCTGTTGGGCTGAAAGTTTAGAACATAGAGGTTTCATACATGATGGCTTTGTTTAAAAATAAAATAGAGTTTTTTAATAACATACTCAAGTTATTTTCTTTTAAATTGTGGTTTTTGATTATTTATTATGCAAAAGATACATTTTTTACAATATCTTACCTTTATTTATTTATTTTTTTATTTGATTATTATTACAATTATTATTATTATTACGATTATTACAATTATTATTATTATTATAATTATTATTACTGTTATTATTATACTACAATTATTATTATTATTATATTACAATTATGATTATTATTATTATTATCATTATTATTGTTATTGTTTTTATTATTACAACTATTATTAATTTTAATATTATTACTACTATCATCATTTTTATTATTATTATTACTATTACACCAAGAGGAATGTAGCAAAACAAGCTGCCCCCTAGTGGCTGGTTGCACCCTCAGACTCAAAAACACAACATGGCAGCATATTTTCACTTTTCAATAACAGAAGTAAGGCAGAGAAGATTCATCCATCTTTATGGTGATAATTCAGGTTGTGCTGCCCTCTAGTGATGAAGTGTTCTTGGTAGAAAAAAACTTCTTCCTGTCATTTATATCCAACCAAACACAATGTTAGTGTTCCCAGTACCACAAACTAATTTAGATAACAGCATCATAAAGATTTTTATTACCACTAAACTGAAGTCTTCAGGTTTTAAATAAATTAAATTAAGCTTGTAGTTTAGAACCTACTGCAAATACAAGGCCAACCAAAACATAAAGTACAATAAAAGGCACGTGCTGGATTCATGACTTGGGGTTGCTGGTCAGGACAAAAAACTCATCTCATAAGTATCTTTATTGATTTTAAAAAAGCATTTGATACAGTGGATCATAAAATTCTTATTAAAAAGCTTAGTAAATATGGCATCACAGGGATGGCCTTAAAATGGATAATACGTTATCTTACCTTGGCAGCAATATGTTCAAATAAACAACACAAAATCACATATAAATAACATTACTTGTGGTGTACCACAAGGGTCGGTATTGGGCCCTAAACTATTTATCATTTATATAAATGACATTGTTGAGGCATCCAATATTTTAAAATGCACCTTATTTGCAGATGATACAACTTTTTACTATTCAGGAGATAATGTTGAGCAGATGATAGAAGTGATGCAAACAGAGATGAAAAAAATTAAACTATGGTTTGATGGGAACAAACTATCATTAAACAGTGATAAATCCTGTTTTATGATATTTAGTAATACATATTCAAATGATGAAATTTTATTAAATATAGATGAGATTAATATTAAAAGAGTTAAAGAAGTCAAGTATCTGGGAGTCATCATTGATGAAAAAATGTCTTGGAAACTGCATATAAACTGTGTCAAAACTAAAACATCTAAAACTATTGCACTGTTACATAGAGCTAAAAGGTTGCTTGATAGTAATTCCCTAAATTTGTTAAATAACTCACTGATCATACCGTACCTGAACTACTGCATTGAAATCTGGGGAACAACATATAAAACTTACACAAATTCCATTTACATCTTACAGAAAAAAGCAATAAGAATAATCACAAGGAGCAACTACAGAGATCTGTGTAACTTGTTTTCTCTTTTTTTCAATTCATGGGTTGAGGTTGTGTCGGCCAACCAGTCCAGGAACTATATTGTTCAATTTTTTTAGGAATCTTCTGATTGTTTCATTTGTATTAATGTTATTTAGTTAAAAGGGGCAGACAACATAAGTTTTTCTTCTTTCTGTCCCCTTTTTCATTTTGGCTTGTAGCAATTTAGTTCTGTATTTTTATTTTAATGTCAATAAATGAAAATAAAAGATGGAAAAAAAGGACGAGCTGATGGAGAATTTGGACATTTGTCTGACTCTCCCATCATCGGTACTAAATGGTAGTGAACGGAAATCAAACTGATGATGTTGCAGAAGCGTACAAAAGTAACAGCATGTGGGCTGTAGTCAAAGCTAATAAGGGTCCAGTGAAATACTGGAGAGTGGACTTTATTGGTGCGTTGATGTTGATCTTCATGAAGATGTCATAACCACTGAAGCATCCTGACATTCTGCACTAGATGTGTCCTTTTCCTTCAGTGCCCTCAGAAACAGCAACCAGACTACAGACATGGTTTCCTGGAAAGGAACATGGACATGTGGTTTTCTGACAACATCACATCCAAGCTTCCAGGCCTTTACCGCACTCTGCACGGTAAAACACGGCGGGTTGAATTTTCAGGGTTAAACATTTCTGAGTTAATTTTAACACCCACAGAATCTTTTCAACACTTTGAGAGTTAAATATAAGTCAGGTCTGGAGTTGTTTCACATTAGTGCTAATTAAACCCATTTTAGGTAGAAATAAAAGCCCAGAGAGAGGTGCTGCTATCTTTGGTGATAGTGATAATTCACATGCTGTGTTCTGACCAGGTCCTCCAGACACACCACGTCCCCCGCTCCTCTTCTGGACTTTACTGGTAGCTGGTTAACAAAAGCATTCACTCCAAGATCCTGGTTCTGGTTTTTAGAGCCTTACACGGACAAGCACCATCATTTAACTCTTGAACGTTTGCTGTGTCTCCTTTCCTCAAGAAAACTGGAAAATGGATGGAATAAGTGAAAATGTGTTAGTATCCCATCTCTGCATGTTTGCTGGGAATAACAAAAATGTTGACCTCTACAGAACTGATGTTATTAATTCATGTAAATATTTGTGTTCAAACACCTTTTCATAGCGTCAGCAGAACCCTCTCAGCCTGAGGTGATCCTGATCACACCAGCAGAGGGCACGCATCACCTCTACTTTGGCTTGAGTTTAATATTTATTTCCCCCAGAATGTTTACACATATGAAAAATAAATAATAACATGTTTCTGAGCCGTGAGCTTTAGTGTGTTTCACTTTGACCAGCTCCTTGGGCTCAGAACAATGTAAGAGTTTAAATATTTAGATTAAAATGTAAAAGTAAATGTTTATTGAACACGACTGTGTTTAATAACAGATGTTAAGCATAATGAGTGCAGTGCAGGAACCCATCATCCTCTCATGAAGCTGGCTCTGTAAGCAGAGCCGCTTTCATCCGACATGAAGGTAAACAACCACCAAACCTCCCGGATACGGTGGCCCACGCGGAGTCGCTGATGAGCAGTGACAACGCCGCGCGCGCGCCTGCCTGCACTGCTGTAGAAAACCTCCCACAGGGGTGATGCGTCATACAGGTGCTGGCGGGAACACTTTGTTCTCGTGAGAGTGTTTAATGGTCCGTATCCAACCTACGTTGTGCACGTGTGTTTCCCCCAATAATAGATCGATTACTTTGGAGGTTAGAAGAAGAGGGAACGGTGGCGACTGCGCGTTTACGGCAAAGGGTACTATTTTATTTGAGCCGACAAAAATGGGTGCAACCGGAAGTAGAGGAGGCGGATGACGTAAGTCTTATATTACACCGGCGGGCAGCATCATTCGGTTAGCTGTAGGCACAACTAACTAACACCATCTACACGTGTATGGAGGACGGAGGGCTGGAAGCAGGTTTTTGTCCCCGGCTGACGCGTTTTGGATCATTTCGGCAGTAAAGCGTGGTGATATGAGGAGCGGAAGCATCATGGAGACACAGTAATACTTTTAATTCAGGTGAGTGATGTAAGCTAGCAGCGCATGTGGCGGGACAATATTTCCTCGTTAGTTTCCTCTTCTCTTCCTTCTGATCTAACAGGAACAGGTGCCGTTCCCGCCGTGAGGACAAACAAAGGAATGCTTCCTTTAAAACTGGTGTAATCTAACGGAACGGGTGTTTATGGTTGTTTTAAGCTCCGATGGTGAGCGAGACTTACATGTCTACCTATCTAGTTACATGTTTAGGAGACCACGTGGTTAGACTGCTTCCTAAGGTGTTGGTCCTTCGTTTAATCTAAAGGAACCTGGTAAATGATCAAGGTGTCTATAACTACTGTTATACTACATTTGTTAAGAGTGAGTGCACCAGGACAGCTCATGACGGATGTTGTGGAGAAAAGACCAGAGGCTGAGATGGTTCAGACATTAGAAGGATGCATGAAGCTGACTGGTGGGAGAGGAGAGGGTGGATGGAGCTTAATGACATCTGTTCACCTCAGAAGGAGAAGAAAAGTCCCTAAAATAATAATGATTTAATTTAGGATGCTTTCATTTTAAAGTAGAGCTAAAAGAAAAGTTAATGCTGCCACTGGTGACTCATTTGAATTGCCATGGTGACCATGCATATTATGATTTTTTTTTTTTACTTTTGACCTGAAGATATGGTTGTCCTGAAGTTTCAGAGGTCTGTGAAATCCTGGGTGTGTATTCTGAGGAGAGATGAGGAAAACCATCAAGTCCTACAGCGGCGGTGGAAGACCAGAGAAAAGTGTCGTCTGTACAAAAGATCAGTTGGAGAATTTGTCTAGAATTAGCCATGTGACGTTCACCAACGAATCAGATCTGTTGAACGGGTTTTCGACGAGAGCTGAGACCTGGTAGTTAACCGTTCATCTTGTCTTACAGCAACACACACACACACACACACACACACACACCGGCTCTCATGGACATGGGCAGAGCACTGCCGTCCCCCTCCCTGCGCTGTCGCGGACATCGAAGGGCTTATTACTTTGGTTGTGCATCTGAATCATATTGAAAAGAGTGGTTTGTGCTGGAGTGGGGTGGAGGTGGTTTACGGTTAACCAGCTTAACCATTAAGGGTGTTAATAACCAGTTAAAGACCTTCTTTAAACTGTGCATCCCTTCTGTAGATGGTTTAAAGTTTAGTGGGACATTATTACCAGTCCAAACATCTCTGAAACTGGTCTCCACTGATGTTCCTGGCGTGAAGTCTACCTCGTTCACTTCTTAGTTCTTGTGGTGAATGAATAGGAGATGAATTGTTTGTAGAAGTGAAAGCTTGTCACGGTGAGTGTGACTGCTGAGATAAGAGTTGTTCTAATCAGAAGAGCCTCAGGGGGTCCACCACAAAGTCCTCTGAGTAGAGGAAGATCATCAATCCAACTGATTTATGACCCGTGGTGATCACAGTGATGATTGTGTCACAGTCCATCTTCTGCAGAGATGCCTAAAGGATCATTTATGTTGGTCCTTCTGTTTGGAGACATGGACTAATGCTTCTCACTCTCACATTTCAGATTCCCAGATAAACGCCAGTGACTAGATTGTCGTCTAAAAAGCAGAATTTTGAGTTCCTAAACGAGCCGACAGCAGTGGTGTTCATTAGGCTGAATGCTTGCTCACCCTGATCACCAGACTTTCACTTCTAGTTTTTTCTGTAGTGTGTTTTTGCCTTACCAGGATCTCATATGAGCCCCTGGATGAATATTAATGACACTTTTCATAAAGTCATAACTGGACATACGTCAGCAACTGATTACCTTTTGGAGTCTGTCCAAAGCAAGATGGTCACAACTACAGCTAACCGGTAGTTAACCATAACTCTGTCGGTCTGACAGATAATGACAGCGACATAAAAACCTTTTCTGCTGAGTTATCTCAGTGAAAAACGGATGTGCAAAGTTTTCCTAGACGGGGCTGTGGGAGCACAATTGCTCCATCGGCAGTTTTGTTGATGGTAGTACTCCACCAGATCTGTTCATCTAAATTATTTTTAATTTCTACTTTAAAAACTTAAAGTACTAAGAAGTTTTAGTTGTTAAAGGAAAACTGCAGTTTTGACTCCAGTGCCAGCACATCAGCTCCACTTTACTAGGACTAAAGCCTAATTTATGCTTCTCCGACTGCAAGGGCTCTCCAACAGGTTCGTAAGAACAGACGGAGTAGAGCTCACTTTTCTAAACATCCGTCAAACAAGCGAAGAGCGCACGCTTGTGATTGGCCAAGATGCTGCTTGCTTTAAAATTGTACACAGCACCACCAATAGAGCCACAGAAGTCCAGCTGGAGCCACGGAGCAGCTTGTAGAAGACTTGGAGAAAAGACTCTGAACGTTTGTTCACCCATGACTGGAGGAATAAAGATGCGCAAAATTCACTCTACTACTGATTTGCAAAGTGGATGCCTTACCTCCTCAATAACACAAGCCTGGAGGAGTTCTGCTGTGTGGTGGAGTTGCTAATGCTAAAAGTTAGCTTCTACTAACAGAGATGTTCTCTGCTGTTTCCTGGATGCTAAACCAACAACAGCCTTCCCTGTCATGAGTCCAGATAAGTGAGACCATGAATGTGAGTGACAGTGTGACGTAGATCTGTCAGGGTTTTACAATCCTAGAGTTTCACCGTCTGGTTTCTACCAGGTGTAGGAGACTATTTTCACGTTCAGCCTGCATGAAACACTCAGTGACTCGTTAGAATCAGAGATGATCATTAAAAATGTGTTTTAGGTGAACGACACCTTTAATTTTATTTTCCTAAAAGCCTTTTTTGAGTTTCTATAAAAAAACTAAACGGTTTAGCGGTTGACAGCTGGTCAGGGTTAGGATGGAGACGCCTTAATGAATTAAGATGCTAAAGTCCTACTAGTGCAGTTATCATGAATATTACTGATTACTTAAATGTACTTCTACTTGTTCATATCTGTTCAAATGTAATCAGTAAGAATATCATTTGGACAAGGATACATTATGTTATTGCTAAACAGGAATTTGAGAGGTGTTGTTGATTTAATATTAAAATGGCTTGCCGTACTGAAGTGTTGTAGACAGGTACAGGGAAAACGTAGAACAACACGATATGAACCGTCCTTCACTGGAATGTTCTAATATTTCTGTTAAATCTGTTCAGTCACTAACCTAATCTGACTCCGTTGGAGCTAATCTGTCTGCATGGTCATCTCAGAGATGATAAGTTGGGACTTTTGCAGCTTTTTTTCTGCCAGCTCTGCAGATGGACGAGTCATCAATCTGAATTCGTCTTTTAGCAACTTTGGGAGTCTAAAATATTTCCTCACAGGAGACTTGAAGCGCTTCCTAGGTGGAAACGGAGCAGTGCTGGTGGTCGTTCACACTGCTTCTGCTGCGTAGTGTTCATTGCTAACAGCATGTTTTACTAACTAACTAACTAAAACTTTATTTATATAGCGCCTTCACACGGCCCAAGGACCAAACAAAGCGCTGCACAGCAGAAATAAACCTAAAAAATAAAAACATATAAAACCATTTAAAACCAACAAAAACATGTAGATAAAATCTAGGTGGGGCAGCAAAAAGTGCAGAGCCATCAGTTAACGAGACCCTTCCTGAATAAAAGTGTGTTTTCACACGGCTCTTAAACTTGCCGAGCGTGCTGGCCTGTTTAACACATGCAGGTAGCTCATCCCAGAGCCTCGGCCCCAGCACCGAGAAAGCACGACTAGGGATGGGTACCTTTGACATTTGAATCGATTCAGTACTAATACCCGGTACCTAGGAATCGATACCGGTACTTAACGGTACCAATTTTCAATACTTTTGAGTGTTTGTTATTTTAATTCTCTTTTATAATTAACTGTATATTTTCTCAATATATAACCATATTTGATAAATATCACGATAAATAACATACAACTGTTTGTATTTTAACATCGTCCTTGTAGTTTTATAAGCTGATAATTAAACTGAAGCAAACATCTTTACTGTGAACTAAATTTACTGTGTATCTTCATTCCTTTTGCCGTCTTTTTTCATTTGATTTTTCCTACTGGGAAGTTAGAATTTCCGAGGAGAAAGCGAACGCACCATTAGCTGATAACAATGGTGGCAATGGAAGCTAACATACCAAGCTAACGTTATCTTAAACAGTTTATTTAGCTGCTGGAGCAGATTAAAACGATGATGCCTCACACTTAGATCGTTGTCACTGGTTTCATCTTCACCCAATCACCTGTCGCATTTAGTAAAGTGAAGCCAAACTTTAGAGCGTGTTCATGTTCTTCTAGTTGGGAATTCGGAGTTCCAAGGAGAAAGCGAACGCACCATTAGCGAAACGGAAGCTAACATATCAAGCTAATTATATTTACCTACCGGAGCAGATTAAGATGAGGATGTCTCACTTAGATCGTTGTCGCTGGTTTCATCATCACCCAGTTACCCATCACATTTAGTGAAGTGGACCCAAGCTTTAGCGTGCGTTCTTTCTACCATGCTGCTCTGTTTACAACTGGCTCGCAGCGAGCAACGACATAACGCTCTTGCGCGTGCGCAGCTGTCTAGGCAAGTTCTCGTTATGAAGGACGGGTACCGAAACGAGGCACCGTTTGAAATGACGTAAATCGGTGCTCGGTCGGTACTATGGAATTCGGTCGGTACCTTAAAAAGCACCGAATTCGGTACCCATCCCTAAGCACGACCCCCTCGAGATTGTAGTCTGTTTTTAGGAACGACCAACAGTCCTTGCTGTGCTGACCGAAGGTTCCTTGAGGGAACATAAGGATGGATCAGATCCGATAGATAACGTGGAGACAACTCATGTAAACATTTAAAAACAAACACCAGAACTAGGGCTGCAACAAACGATTATTTGGATAATCGATTAATCGGATGGGGTCTCGACACGATTAATCGATTAATCGGATTACATGGGGAAATTTTTAAAAACTGCTAGGGAAACGTTATTTCTCTCCTTCCTTCACTTTATTTAACACAACATTATTAGAAAACAGTTCAATAGCAGAAAAACAACATGCCATCACCTAAATTGTCTTATAAGGTGTATAGACAGAGACCCTAAGCTACATCTATCTGTGACCTAAAATGCTTGGTCCAAGTTAAACAGCTTAAGGGCAATTCTCATCTGTTTTGTTTGATCTCATCTGTTGACATTTATTTTAAATGTAATTAAACATAGGCTGTGAATTAATCAAAATTGATCACTATTTCCAAAAATGACTGAAAAAATACCAAATAAAACAAAAGTAAATGAATGCCATTCTCCTTGCGATGATGCCCTGGGCAACTGCCATAAAGTCACATCAAGAAATGCTGCTGATCATTCCAATGATCCCAAATAGACTCACATTAGGCCACATGAAAGCAACTGAACCCAAAAATATATTAACCAGTATATAACTGCACTCTCACACAACACGCCTGCAGCAACAGTTAGGACTCCTCCCTCCCTTTTAAAAGCGTTTTTGCTTCTGAGGACATTGTGGTTGTAAAACCACATGCTAGTAGTCTGGCCCCGGTGTGATCAACCAGTTTCTGCGGGAATGTGACGGCGGAACCAGGGCCAGATTAACACTTTGTTGTACCCTGGGCAACAATATTCAAGGGCTCCATCATCACGACCCAAGGATCACCATAATGTGGTCACATACAGAATATTTTACTGTAATATGCAGTAAATATACTCAATACTTGAATGCCTGACAACACGTAACCCGCCCAGAGTAACCTTTGACCCACCTCGTGTGGACTGACCAATGAGGAGAGGGTCTTAACTTGAGGCCCTCTCTTCATTGGTCAGTCTGCATGAGACTGACTCTCAACTGACGTTCAGTCGTAGGCAGCGAAGCTTCTCTGTGCAGTGCAAAAGCCCGGGTGGACAGTTTGTTTAATGTAGGGTGACCATATTTCCATTTCCAAACAAGAGGACAGGGGATCTGTGCCTATGACGTCACACTATGGCAACACCACACAAACCATGTTGGGACCCATTTTTTGTAAGAACTAAATTAATATCAGATTCTGCCAATTAAAGGGCTCTAAAACTATTCATATGTAAATATTTTGCATATTTAATGCAAAATCTCATTTTTATGCTTTATTGCTGCAACAAGGTTTTATTAATAATAAATTATTATACCTTTTGTTTTACTTCAGCATCGGTACGCTTCCTGTGCACAGATTATTAAGGATGCTTGTTTCAGCTGTGAGATTAGACGATAGGATCAATGATAAAATAAGTTGTCACACACTCCATGGAAACTTTCAGAGAATCCACAAATAGTGGCTTTCAAATGGTTTTGTTACTTTTTGCAAGTTTAGAAAAGAAGCAGATGAGACAGCATGTGTGATAATTTAGTTTTTCATCTGATAATATTAGAACATGTCAGTAATGTCTGAGGGGCTTTTACAAACACTGTATAACTAACACTACTGGAGAGGGCATGAATTACACAGAGGCTTCTGGGGAGCCCAGTTATGGGGGGGGACATTTTGCCTTGGCCCCCAAAATGTCTTGAAACGGCCCTGGGTGTGTGACTGAGTTTTGAAGGTGATCTGAATTGTATCAGATGTATAAATATTACATGTGTATAACTTATTGTTTTTTACTGGTAAAAACGTGTCGTGGAGATAAATCTACCTACATTTGACTTTGTTTTCTTGTTTTTATTGAACTATTTTCCTGTCCTGTCTGTCTCTCATCTTCCTGCATCTCCTCATAATTCTCCAGAAAATCTGTTGCCTGGATTCTTACCTTTTCACCTCATCAGTTACTTTTGAGCAGATCAAAGGGATCTCCTGACCGCAAAGCGGAGAGTGCGTTTTCGATGCTGCGTGAGGTGACATCACCACAGCACAGGTGATGAGCTCCGCAGCAGAGCGCTTCAGGCACAAATAAGACAGAAAATAGAGAACATGTGCAGACAAGAACGATCGTGTGCTAATTATAGTTTTTTGGTTGCGCCACTTTGAGAATGGACCGTGCGCTGGAAGCAGCTGCCTGGATCGCTGTGCAACAATGCGGAACCGGTTCGCAGCAGCGCAAGTCTGCAGGCTCTCCTTTGCGCTGATCTGCGGCTCTCCCTCGCGCTGATCTGACTTGCTCTGGTCTGCGCGCAACGGTGGGCGGGAAGGGGGGGGGGGGGGGCGCTTTTGGAAGAGTTGTGCGACACAACGAATCGATGACGCAATTCGTTGCCAACGCTTTTAGTAATCGATTTTCATCGAATTCATCGATTCGTTGTTGCAGCCCTAACCAGAACTTTAAATGAAACTCTAAAGGAGACTGGAAGCCAGTGTAGGGATGCCAGGACGGGCGTGATGTGTTCAGATGTCCTGGTACCAGTCAGTAACCTGGCTGCCGCGTTTTGGACCTTCTGCAGTTTCGTTATGGAGGCCTGCTTGATGCCTGCATAAAGCGAGTTACAGTAGTCCAGTCTGGTGGTAATGAAGGCGTGGATGACAGTTTCCAGATGTTTCAGAGATAGCAGCGGCTTAATCCTAGCTATTCTCCTGAGATGGAAATAGCAGGATCTGATCGTTCCATTGACCTGGGTGTCCAGTGTGAGCTCTACATCCAACTTCACCCCCAGGTTGGTGACCACCACCTTCTCAAAAGGTGCTAATGAAGGAGAGTCAATCCCTTGGGCACATCCATGTTTGTATTTCGGGCAGAACAGGATAGTCTCTGTTTTATTCTGGTTGAAGAACAATAAATTTTGAGCCATCCATAACTTGACCTCCTCCAAGCAGTCCAAGAGCAGTTTAAAAGAACTTGAGTTATTGCCTAATACAGGTAAATAGATTTGACAGTCATCCGCATACAGGTGAAACTTGACATTGTGCCAACGAAATAAGTCACCCAGCGGCAGCAGATAGAGGGAAAAGAGGAGAGGCGCCAGGACTGGCAGGGACTGTTGTTTCCCTGCTTCAACACACCTGATTTCAATGAGCAGGTGATTAACTCATTCACTGCCAGCCGTTTCCTGATCGCTAACGGCCTTCGCTGCCAGCGTTTCTCACCGTTTTTACTGTTTTTTTAAGAGTCACAGAACGTTGCGCGCTAGCATGATGTCGATGCCAAAACAACCAAAACAAAGAGGAGACTCACCTCTTACATCAGGAAGAAGCCGCGTGTTTCGAGCGTTATCCGTTCTTTCATAATCCGTTGTTGAATTGTGATCGGCAGATGCTTCTCCGGTTCGCGCCTCACTTTTTTTACAGGAACGGCCCAAAACGATCTCCAAACACATGGATGGTCTGCTTCCTGATCATGTGATCTGTGACGTATGCGGATGAAGATCGGCTTCAGGGCTGAGATGCTTGTTCTATCAGCGCGGGGACTCGTTCCAATGCTCAAACAGTAAAAAAAATGCAAATGACGACTTTAGTCGTCAATGGCAGTGAATGAGTTAACAGGCTTCTGTAGAGCTTTATGATCTACTGGAGAGGTGATTCAACCACTTAATCAGGTGTGCTGGAGGACTGATGCAATCCAAACATGCTGGATGTCAGCCCTCCAGGACCAGGATTATACACCTCGGGTCTAGAGGAACATTAGTTAAGTTTAGAGAAAGGTAGAGGTGGGTGTCATCTGCATAGCAGTGGAAATTCATGGAATTTATGGAAAATATTACCATATCTATGGAATCTCACATTTTATGGTTCATAAATAAGATGTAAACGACTCATTCTTCACACCACAGAGTAGCAAATAAACGAAAGTGTCCCAATGACATTTCCCTGTGGTACACCTTACAGGCTGGAAATTACTTGCATTTTGATACTTTGATCTGAATTTGCTGAGCGTGACCAAATAAGATTTGAATCAGTGGTTGTGTGAGTAATGATGCTAATATGGGAGGTAGAATGGTATAGGGAGAATTTCAAAGCTGCCATGAAGAGGAGGTTGTTGTAAATCTTGTGTAAGGCTGTTTCTGTGCTGTCAGCGGGGCGGTTACCAGTCTGAAATTTATTCTAGGATTACTCTAGGCAGGTGATTTTGAATCTGAGACCCAAACATTGTTTTTAAAGAAAAGAGGTAGGGCAGGGTTTCCTGTTTTAGTTATTAACAAATGTTTACTTCATATTTAAAAACCTTCTTTTTCTGTTAAATCTACCTTTGTGGGATCGATCTGAAGTTCCTGCTTTTCTACACATGAAGTTCAAGCTTCCCAAAAGTCTACAAGTCACAACATGGATGATGTTCAGCATGTTTCTGGGTGTGTTTTGATTTCAAATATGTTGAGTCAGCTGCTTTTGATTGCAAGCCAGCGCTGTTCTCGGCTCAAAAACACCTCAAAGCAAACTTCATTAGTCAGAAGAACCAGTGAAATAATCAGGGTTTGGTGATCTTTTGTACAAAATGACAAAATGTTTGTTACGCAGCTGATGAGTAGCTTGTGTCAGCTGACATGGTGTAGTCTGACACTCTGCTCTGAGCCCTGACCTGAAGCGGTCGCTAGACACGTTTCCATTGTTTGAGGCGTTTCCTTGGTAAAGTACCCTTGGCACAGAGAACAGTAGGATGTTAGTCCCCCATCTGAGCACGGTCGACTCGTTTTCCTCGTATTCCCGTGACAAAGCTTCCATTTGGAGACTTTTAAAGCCAACGGCAACAACTTCATCAAAACCAAACGTCCTCTGTGACCTCCTCCACCTTTCATTGGTTTCATTTCCCCCTTGTGTATTACTTCACTTAGAGCTCAGCTCAGTGGCCCGAACACACGTTGTAGTTTGTGTTTTGACCTTTCACACAGCCCGTGTGCTGGTTCCAGCTCCTGACTCTTACAGTAAAGCTGCTGACTGTTCTTATCTAGAGATCTGTCACAAAGGAAGGGCGCTCATTGGAAGAGTGGTGGGAGTGAAGTTGACACAAACATGAATAACAAAACTAGGGTAAAACACACTGGTTGGAGCGTGACGCTCGTCAAAACGAAGGCTAGGATTTTCACTCGTGGCCCCATATGCCAGGGGTCCTCAACGAGATGTGCTCAAGGGCCACCGTGAGGGCCAGATGCTCTTCTAAAATCAAGTATTATTGTATCTTCATTTATACTTGAATGGCTTTGTTTTGCATCTAAACGGCTTTGATTGTAGTTTTAGTTTGGAGAACATGAACAGTTATTGGTATGTGGCACATGACTTTAGCAGCTAAACTTTAAAGTAGGGGTGCACCAACCGAAACACGTCAGTAATTACAACCGTACCATTAGGACTGTGAAATTAACTCTGAAGCGCCAAAGTCGCAGCATTGTGTTTAACGGCCACAGCTGCAATACTTTACACCAGAAGATGGTTTAAATCAAATCAAATCACTTTTATTGTCACGTCACATGTGCAGGTACACTGGTACAGTACATGCGAGTGAAATTCTTGTGTGCGAGCTTCACAGCAACAGAGATGTGCAAAAATACAGTAACGTAAAAACAAGCAAAATATAAAAATGGCTAATCTAAGTAATAATATATATAGTATGTAAGGTAATGTGTGTGCTAGTATTGTATTTTTTTTCTACGTGTGTGCGTGTGAGTGTGTGTATAGTGTGTATATACATGTTTAACAAATGAATAAAGTAAACAATAAGATAAGAGAGGTTGGTATGTGCAGAGCAGTGGCATTAATGTACAGTATGGAGTGTGTAATGTTGGAGTTTCAGTAGTGAGGGTGAGGTGTCTGCTCCGTGTTCAGCAGTCTGATGGCCTGATGGAAAAAGCTGTCTCTCAGTGTGCTGGTTCTGGACCGGATGCTGCAGAACCTCCTTCCTGATGGAAGTAGTCTGAACAGTTTATGGCTGGGGTGACTTGAGTCCTTGATGATGGCTCACTTGAGTCTTCGAAACACCGTTTATAGAGGCAACCGTTATTATTATAGATTAGAGAGGAGGACGTTCCAGTGCTGACAGGTCCGTTCATTGTTTACATCTTTGTCTGGTAATGGCCGGTTCTGATTGGGAAGAGTGATATTCACCTCCGATGAAGACGTTCACTCGTCCAGTGAGACAAAGTGAAGCTGCACGCAGCAACAGAGTGTGTGTTTATGAGAGTAAAGCTTCACACAGATGATCCAAAGCTTATTTCACCGTGTTCAGGACATGGTGGGCGTAGAGAGGACAGTAAAACACCGCTAACAGTGTCCACACCATGTGGTGAGACATCCAGTCTGTTTCAGTGTTTTCAATAAGTCGCTGCTCAGAAAATGCTTTGATCACTCCCATTTATCTTGCTGCACGTGGAACATCCAACCATGCAAACCGATTTAGTGCCATTTTTCAAGTTGAATGGGATTGTGGAACGCTTCAGGAAGAAGAAAAAAACGCTACTTCCTGTTCAGGCTTTTAGGTTTTTGTAGCCAGAGGAGGATAAAGTCTCCCAACAGCCAATAGAAAACCCAGGGCTGTTCTGTTGTAATGATTTAAATTACATGTTATTTAATAAGCCGTAGGATTCCATAGTAAATATGAAATCAACCTTATGAATCTGTGAGGTTATTTTAAACCAAAAGATTGGAACTTTTTATTGCAGGGATTAGATAACAGCTCCGTATTCACTCAGAGACAACAGAAGAGAGAGAGAGTCAAGTTTAAAAGTTTAAAAATGTATTAAAAACAAATTAAACTAGACTGACTTTAAACACTAAATGTATGGTGTCACTAAAGTGGATGAGACGGTGAATGGTGTGAGGTGGAATGTTGCTCAGAACCAGCAAATCCGAAGAAGCGATTAGTTCTGATGGGAACTGAAGGTGATGTCTTTGCGTTAAGCTTTGATTAGGAGATTCATAAACACATTCAACGCCATTTGCCGGTCTACATGCCCTGGTGGAAGTCCCCGTCTAGATCAGGAGGTGTAGAGGTCCAGCTTGACCTTTATGGAGCCGGAGCCCGTAGAAGCAGCCAGGGCAGCCGACCACCCGTCTTGAGATACTTCCGGGTCACGACAGTTTGTTGGTGTCTGGTGAGACCCGAACCTGGGTCTTGATGGTTCAGCTTTTATTCTGAAAGGAACCGTTGCAGCAGTTTGAACAGCAACAGATTTTATCCAGCTTGTCGTTGGTTCTTTTGGTTAAAGAGGAGAGTTACGGATTGGCCACTCCGACAACTTCTCTGGAACGCTTTGAACTGGCGTTAGAGATGACGTGGCATAGTTTTATACTTCGGATGTTTTGGTTTATGGTCGAATGAAAAGTTGACAGATTTACCAAACACCATCAAAACCACGCCTCTGTCAGATTCTGATTGGATCAGTGAAAGTAATGTGTCGTGTCTTTTAGCGCTACGGGAAATCAGTCCTGTTGGAACATTTAAAGTCATATTCTATAAGATTATAATAAAGTAATTAATATTTTAATTTCACAGATTGGTCACATCTTAATATTGACTAACACTTTGTTTGATTAGCTTTATTAAAATAGAGTTCTTTGATTAATTAAAAGGAGAGAGTCCATTCTTCATTCTTCTGTTGAGCTGAAAAGAAGCAGTTTAGAAGCAAATTGACCTTGAGGCCGTATCTCATGCAGACTAGTCCTGCGTCAGAGGAGAGGGGAAACAGTCATTTCATTCTGTTACACTGTGAAGCCTTCCAAAGTAAAGATGTTGGTTTTTGTTTAAACATGAACATAAACTTGTTTACTTTGCTCATTTTTGAAGTCTGAAAAAGCTGCATCTTCTGATTTATTTATTTATTGCTAATAAAATGTATTTAGAATTTGGTCGGTAGTTTGGGGGAATTGAATAGATCTGAGCCTGGCTGCAGTTTCCTGCTTCAGCAGTATGAGTATCTCTCTGTGGACCTTGTGAATATCTCTGGGATAAAGGCCACATCAAATGTTAGCTCAAGATCCGTAAAACTGAGTTTTAGCCATAATGTTAGCTGGCTGTGGCGGCCATCTTGAAATGCTTTGTTATATTGAAGTTCATCCAACGATGATTTTGTGAATGTTTTAATTGAGTCCATGTTGTGGTTCAGGAGAAGTTTTGCTGAGACCTACATGAAAACACTCATCATACCCATCCATTACCTGCACACGCGTGTTTAACCTGCCATGAGAGTAACGCAGGCGACTCGCAGGCTTTGGTCTGCAGACAGAGGAAGGCCAAGCACTAAAACGGCAATTAAAACAGATGAGTCGGTGGAAAATCCCTGAATAGTTCTGGACGCGGCCCCCTGCTTAGCAAGCACAGATTAGCTGCATGTTTAGGCGGTTAAACGGTTCTCCAGCCTGGGGGGATGTGGCGTTCCCACAGCGAGGCTTTCAATCCTTAGTCCCTTTTTCCCACCCTCAGGCTGCCGGGTCCACCGATGGATCATAAATAGAAAATCACTGACTTCGCTCATTAAGGTCATTTATCTGGACTCTCTCACACACACACACACACACACACATGGTATTTCCTGTCGTCCTACAGAGCGAACCCCAGGCTCTTGAGCAGCTTTGCAGCCAAACACACGTTCTTGTTCTCCAGAACTTCTCTGTAGGTAGTCTCATTTCACGGCCTTCCACCAGAATGCGACTGAATTAGCAGCTCGTTGGAGAACAACAGCTGATGTCTCTGTCTTGTTTAGGCTCACTGCTGCTCCTACTGAACCAGAACCAGGATGGGGCAAACCGACACCCCTCAGGATCGGTGAGTTCAGCCAAACTTCACGCTTTCACTTCCTGCTGTTTGCTCTCGACCACAAAAGCTCCAGATCTGTGGCTTTGCTTTTGTCTAAAGAGGTTTTTGCTGATGAAGAACAAATGGTGCATAAAATGTTTCGGGCCTAAAACTTGAACGTTTCCATCCCTACAGCGGCTACTTGGTGGGAATCATTTTCTTCATCCTGGGTCTGGGAACGCTGCTGCCATGGAATTTCTTCATGACGGCATCACTGGTAAATGCACATTTTAACCACAGGAAGTGAAATGACTTCATCTGAAAGGCTAGCAGATATAAAACCGTGAGGATTAAAAGCACGAGTTGACATGCTGAGGTTGGAATTTTTTACACGCCACCTCTCTTCGTGTCAGGAGCCCGACGGGAGCTTTAGTTCCTGAGCTTCCAGAACGGCTGCTGCGTGTTTTATAAACACTCCTTATTTCTGATGCAGAGCTGTGAATCAGCCTGCGTACAGATTTCCACACGTCTGATGGTAAACGTGGCTATGGCGGTGGAAAGACCTCACAAATACAGATAATGTGTTTCGACTGGACTTGCTAAGCTAGCTCCGTAAGGGTGCAGAGCATTCCACCAGGAAACGGCCTGTTGGTGCGGGGAGACGAGGCATCAGACTGAAGCATCAGGGTGGGTCAACGCTGGGCTCCGGTGCTGCTAAAGCTTGGTGTGAACTGAATCAGACAACAGGAGCAAACGGTGAACATGGCGGGTTTCTGGGACTACCGTCGGAATATCCACGTTCATTAGGGGTTCAGCATCTCAGGATGGGACAGCGTTCACTTGTTCATTCACATGAAGACAGAGACTGACCGGTCTGTTGTCCCTCTGGGTTCTGCAGTATTTCCAGGACCGCCTGAACAACACAGAGTCCATGAACGGCACGGCGGTACATAAAGAGTACTACTTCAACAACTGGATGACCTTACTGTCCCAGCTGCCTCTGCTGCTCTTCACCCTGCTCAACTCCTTCCTGTACCAGAGGTGAGTGAGGAAGAGGATGATGATCCTGGGACTCGTGTCAGACTCTGTTGGAATCAGAAACTTGTTTTTCAGGATTTCCGGGGCGGTACGAATCACAGGCAGCCTCGTCGCCATCCTGCTGTTCTTCATCCTCACAGCGGTGCTGGTTAAAGTAGACCTGAAGGACACGGACTTGTTCTTCTCCGTCACCATGGCGACCATCTGGTTCATCAACTGTAAGTCTGTGCGACTTTACAGACATCTAGGATCCAAAACCCTGTTTCTGGGCACTAACTCCTCGTCCCTCAAGGCTTCGTGGCCGTGCTGCAGGGTAGTCTGTTTGGTCTGGTGGGTCTGCTGCCTCAGAAGTACAGCTCCATCTTCATGAGTGGCCAGGGCCTCGCTGGGACGTTTGCTGCCATCGCCATGCTGATCTCCATAGCCAGTGAGCCTCCCACGTGCACACAAAACACAGCAGGGTGTCCTAAGCTCTGTTGCCTAGCAACAGAGGACATGGAGTAAATATAGAACTTCTTAAACCAGTGTGGAGACTCAGAAGAGTCATAAAAAGACTAAATCTGTCCCCTAATGAGGTGTGTGTGTGTGTGTGTGTGTGTGTGTGTGTGTGTGTGTGTGTGTGTGTGTGTGTGTGTGTGTGTGTGTGTGTGTGTGTGTGTGTGTGTGTTACAGGTGACGTGGACCCTGAGTCTGCAGCTTTAGGTTACTTCATCACACCGTGTGTGGGCACTCTCATCACTCTCTTCAGCTACCTGCTGCTGCCTCGTCTGGTCAGTGAGCTGGACCACACTACCCACAGTTCCCTTAGCCTCAGCTTACAGATTTACAAATGGATTTGTCAGGCATCTGTAGTCTCAGACTAGCTGTTAGCCCCTCTGTCCTGCAGGACCCAGACACCAGCTTCAGCATGACCATGATCAGCCTTGAACTCTGGCTGTGGTGAAACTTCCCTCTGGGCTTTGCTTGCAGGAGTTTGCTGATCATCATCTGAACCGAAGGAGCAACTACGAGGAAGGAACCACTGATAAGCTGCTGAACGGTGAGTCCTCAGAGATCAAAGCCCCCCTTGTGTTTGTCACCTGATCAGCGTGTATCTGACGGGCTGCTCTTCTCTGTGTGGCGGAGTCCGATCAGTTCAGTGGAACATCATCCCATTAAGTCTGTTGACCTTCCATTTATCCACTTACACACTAACAAAGATGGCTTCTGTTGGCACACACACACACACTCCCTCCCAGAGGCCCTGCGGTCTCTCCTCTCATAATTCTGATAGTTTTTCCTCGGAGTAGAACTCCTTATGTGGAAAATGATGGTTGGTGTTTGTTGAATTCCAGGCGGCGTTGTGGTGAACGGTAAGCTGAACGGTCATGCTAACGGAACGGCGATGAAAGCTGCGTCGCGGGGCAGCAGTGAGGTGGAGGAGCAGCTGGAGCTGAGCTTAGATGAACCCAAGCAAGTGGAGAAGAGTCAGGCCAAGGCCTCGGTCCTAGAGGTCTTTAAGAAGGTGAGTCTGGGAAAACATCAGAGGTTTAAAGCCCTTTGCTCCTTCATTACTAGGCCACACACACACACACACACACACACACACACACACACACACACACACACACACACACACACACACACACACACACACACACACACACACACACACACACACACACACACACACACACACACACACACACAGTGCTGGGTTAAAGCGGCGGCGGTGGTAGGGTGGGTGTGGTTCCTGTATTCATGGAAAAGTTCAGACTGATCCCGTCCACCAGATCTGAGGAGGACAGCTGGTCTCATAGATCCAGAGGTCTTCTGAGTAATGGAGTGCTTATTCCGGTTAGAGCCGGTCGGATCCAGAACCACCTTGTTTTGAGACTTCATTATTAATGTGATCCAAACAGACCTGGGAGGAGAGACCAGCTGGTCTATTAAGGTTGTGTTTAAGTTAAAGACGTCTTACAGGCTGTTTCTCCTGCTGATTCCAGATTTGGGTGATGGCGTTCTGTGTAACGTTCATCTTCACCGTCACGCTGTCCGTGTTTCCCGCCGTCACTGTGGATGTCAAAACGATATTCCCTGGAAAATGGGGTAGGAACATGTGTGGTTTAGCAGACTGACTGACTGACTGACTGACTGATCTCCGTCCCGTCCACAGAGCGTTATTTCATCTCCGTCTGCTGTTTCCTGATGTTCAACATCGGCGACTGGGCGGGCCGGACTATCACCACCGTCGTGCGCTGGGTGAGTGAGCATCACTAGCCAGTATTCATCACACTGTCACTTGTTAGGTATTATGGGATGTTATCACTGGCTAATGTGTTCTTAAAGGGTTTTTCAGCTTTGGTTAAAATGTCGACCACACCCCCTCAGCAGCATTTAAGGTGTGTGACTCGTGTTTCCAGAGGAAGCTGCAGTTAAAGCTGGCGCAGAACAAAAAGGATGATTTAAAAGAACATGGATGATCCCTTACAGGAATAAAATTGGGAAGCAGGCCATCCATCCATCCATTTTCAGCCGCTTATCCGGTGTCAGGTCACGGGGGCAGTAGCCTAAGGCGAGAGGCCCAGACTTCCCTCTCCCCAGCCACTTGGGCCAGCTCCTCCGGGGGAATCCCAAGGCGTTCCCTGGCCAGGTGAGAGACATAGTCCCTCCACCGTGTCCTGGGTCTACCTTTAGGTCTCCTCCCTGTTGGACGTGCCCGGAAAACCTCACCAGGGAGGCGTCCAGGAGGCATCCTGACCAGATGCCCGAGCCACCTCAACTGGCTCCTCTCGACGTGGAGGAGCAGCGGATCTACTCCAAGCCCCTCCCGGATGACCGAGCTTCTCACCCTATCTCTAAGGGAGAGCCCAGCCACTCTTCGGAGAAAACTCATTTCGGCCGCTTGTATCCGAGATCTCGTTCTTTTGGTTCCTACCATCGACATATCCATATATGGACAATGGGTTTCCATAGGCTCCAATAACACGTTTTTGAGGCTAAATGGGAGGTGGCCACCACCGCCATTTTGATCGTGTCACAGGTTCCGTCAAGCTCAGACAATTCCATAAAAGGGAAGAGAGGAGGAGCTGAGGGTGGGGCTGTAAGGCTGGGATCGACTGACGACACCCGGTCGAACTAGCTACAAGCTAACCTGAAGCTAACGTGGAGGTGGGAGCTAAGCTAACGGAGGTAGCAACCTAGCTACAACCGGAGTTAACTGTGCACAACACCAGAGCTTCTGAGTCAGAGACACGCCGGGCTGACCGCTGGGTAAAACCGGGTGGAAAGGTTTCCATCCCAGAGCTGCTTTAACCACCTCAGTGACCTCAGCACCAGAGATTTGAGAGGCCAACCCAATGTCCCCAGACTCTGCTTCCTCACTGGAAGACGTGTCGGTGGGACTGAAGTATTCTGCCCGCTGATCCACGTCTCAAGTAGAGGTCAGCAGCACACTCTGCTTGACAACATCCCTAACCGCCGGTGTGCACCAGCGTGTTCGGGGTTGCTGCCTCGACACGCACCGACCACCCTGCAGCCACGCTCCAGGCGGCCGCCTCAGCAACGGAGGCACAGAACCGGGCCCATTTATGTTTGACGTAAAATTCAGTTTGACCAAATTTTGTGAAGAAAGTTCGGTTACAAATTTAACTGCAGCAACAAAAAGAGTAATTTTGTTAGTTTCATCTGCAGCTATGGTGTCTGCTGCATCATAGCAGTTGGATTACTCACATCTCCACATATCTGCAAGAATGCTTCTGTAGTTCTACTGGATTTAGTCAAGTTTACACAAACATGTCAAAACTGCACAGAAACAGAAAGATTGCATTTGTAAAGACCCAATACTTTGGGTCTTTACAAATGCTTTGGGGTTTCGTTACTTTACTACTTTGGGGTTTCGTTACGCTTTAAATACAGTCTTACGGAGTCTGCTTGGTGTGGATGTTGCTATTTTACGAGCATTAAAGTTTTAAATCGCGTTATTATCCCGGTGAAATCACTTTCATCCCAACACCATAAGAGTTTATCTTTTATACAACATCTCAACACCTCTTTAACCGAACAATACCAGTAGTTCCACTCAGACTCCCGCGGCCATGTTTCTTTGTTGTGGTTCTTCTTCTTCCTCTTAATCTAAGATCCCGTCAACTACCGGTTTCTGTTTTAGCACAACTCCCGTTGTGACTTTTGTAATTTGCTGACCCTTCTGGGCCACCGTATTTCATTATGTTGTTTTCTTGTCCTCATGGACGTCGTCTCCATGTAACCTGTCCCTCCCGGTCTCTCCACAGCCTCGTAAGGAGTCGACTCTGTTCCCGGTGCTGGTGTTAGTCAGGCTGGTGTTCGTCCCCCTGCTGATGTTCTGTAACGTCCGGAGTCGGGTCTACCTTCCCGTCTTCTTCGAACACGATGCTGCATTTGCCACCATCATGGCCGCCTTCTCTATAAGCAGCGGTTACTTCGTGTGCCTGTCCATGTCCTACGCGCCTCAGTGAGTACACGCGAGCGGCTGCAGAATCTGTTGTGGGTGGATCCAACTGGTTCTGTTGGGGTAGTTTATTGGTTGTTTACTTTTAAACTGACAGGTAAAACTGAGCCGGTGTCCACCTCATCAGGGTCTAAACAAGATTTCTAGTAGCTGAAACCATGTAGGAACCTCAATGTGTAAAAAACCGGTCCGTTGGATTTGAAGCGGATCCATGTTCTCTCTCCGGGCCTAAACAGAACCTAACAGGTTCAGGTTAATGATGACGTTCCTGAAGGTTGATCAAACTGGTGACCACGAAGGTCAAGTCAGTAGAAGATGCTCTGCTAGCGTCGTGTTTGACTGAACCGACCTGGTTTGTCTCCAGGCTGGTGGAGCCTAAAGACGCGGAGACGGCCGGGGCCCTGATGACCTTCTTCCTGTCTCTGGGTCTGTCCCTGGGAGCCGCGCTGTCCTTCCTACTCCGGGCTGCCATCTGACCCGGCCATGGGTCGGCACCAAGCAGCCCTCTGATGATGATGTATTTTTGTTTTACTGAAGCCCCTGTGAGCACGGGACTGGAGCCGTGAAATGGTCCCAGTATAAGAGGAACATTTCACTTTAGGAGTGGAAACAAGGGAGACGCTGAAAATGAGTTATTTTATTTTTATATCTTAGTTACTGTTTAGTTTTGTGTCCTAGTGTGGAAGGTTCACTTTTCTCTTATGGGGCGAGAACGAGGGTTTGATGTGTTTAATATTAAAGCGGTTACATGAAAGGCACAAAAACATGTCAGACGAGCGGAGGAGCACGGATGGACCAGAACCTTTAGACAAGTTTAAGGTTCTCGTATCCAAACTGATCTCCACCCGTCGTACGTCTTAGTTTAGAGGCGGTTTCTGAGTGTTTTACCCAGAATGCATCATTCTCCATTTCTGCCTTTGGTCCGTTTTATTTCCACACATTTGCCTTAAAGCAGCTGCTGCCACCTACTGGTGCAGGAGCGTCATGAAGAGTAAAGCTACTTATTATGGTCTGTTTCTTTCCTTTCTTTGCTGGTGAGCTCAGGTTGAGCTGCACCATGAACCTGTTCACCTGTAAATAAAACCATGCTTGGGCAGCTTGTTGTTGTAAACAGCCTTAATCAAGAGTACACACAAACTGAGCAGTGGAAGCAGGCGTTTCCATGGCAACATGTTATTCTGCTAGTCTGGATCTGCTGTGAGCTACGCGTAAAGGGAGCACGTTCGGTGTTTGACCTAATAAATCTATTCCAACAGTTCTGTGATTTTCTCTCTCTCACTCTCTCACACACACACACACACACACACACACGGTTACAAATATCTGATCAGCCAATCGCGCGGCAGAGTTGTGACTAAGGAAGTGACCGTCCTGCTGTAATCTTCAGTAATGGGAGGAATCAGCAGACAGAGGCGAGTTTATTCCCTGTGTTATTTATTGAAAACCCAGCAGTCATTAATACCTGATGGACAGGTGGGGGGGGGGGGGGGGGAGTACTAGCAGTCATTCAGTCAAAAAGAAAAAAAGGTGCTACAGAATGACTGATTTAAACACGGTTACGTAAGTGCTGGGGGGTCGGACAGCCGTTCCATACATTAGGTGAAGGGGGGGGGGGGGGGGGGGGTTAAAACGGTTCATGTGTTTCATCCCCTGCAGGCTTTACTTTACTCATCGGGGCGAAAAGGAGACAATCGTTTCATCGTGTTCGGGCCGCGGCGGTCTTCATCGTTTCTTTGGAGGTTGGGCTGTGCGGGGAGGGGTGACGGGCCGGCCAGCGTTCATCCCTCCGTACTGGTACTTGGCCTTCTTCTCAGACGGCTTCAGGATCTGACAACAAAACAAACATGTCTGCTGTGACATCACCAAACACGATGCAGCAGGCCCTGGCTCCATTGGCTTCACGGTACCTGGAAGGAGCACATCAGAGTTTCGTCCACGCTCATCATGCCGCCTGCGTTGTCAAACTCCCCACAGTAGTTTGGAGCCGAGAACAGAGTCACCAGCTGCCGCTTGGCGAAGAACTCATAACCATCTTCCACCACCTGGGGGCGTCAAACACAGCGTTCTACCAGAGCCACCTTCATGAGGAACAGAGGAGCCTTTCTGGCTCGGGTTAGGGTTAGAGGTTGTACCTGGTGGGCTCGACAGATTAGATCCAGATCGTGACGGTTGAGGAACTTGCTGACCACGTCAGCTCCAAAGGTGAAGGAGACGCCACGGTCATTCTCCCCCCAGCCCTGCACGTCCTTATCTGGGTCGGACCACAGCAGGTCACACAGGAGACCTGAAGGAGAACAGGAGGTTGGATCAGAAACAAAAAGATGAAATAATCCGACATCAGCCCTCCGACTCCAGCGAGGCACATTCTTCACATCTAGAGTCGCCATAAAAGACCAGAAGAGGATCTGGGAGGCCGCGGCTGGAGGGTCTGGACACCCACGGCCTTATATGGACAAGAGTGCTTTAACCACAGAGAGGCTTCACTTCCCTGAGTTCAACAGGAACTCAGACCACAGGTGGACTCTTCCTCACACCCTGGGAGGGAGGGAGAGCCCAGATGTGGGTGGTCTGAAGAACGTGTAGCTGCTGGAATCAGACCGTTTTCAGCATCACATCTAAACTTCTAAACTTCTTCCTGTAGGCCAACTACAGCTCAGTAAACCTCTTTATGTATTCAAATGTGTTTACACAGGAAGCAACCAATCAGGGACCCCCACAGATGTTCTAAACTGGTAAAACTGTGTGTGTGTGCGTGCGTGTGTGTGTGTGTGTGTGTGTGTGTGTGCGTGCGTGTGTGTGTGTGTGTGTGTGCAGTGAGTTTGCTTAACGTGACCTTTAACACCATGGTGAATCAGGACTCACTGACCAGCAGATGAAGGTAACAGTGGTGAAACATCAGAGGTGACCCTTCGCTCTCGTTACAGTAAAGATCCTGACTCTGTAACGTTTGTGAAGAAATAAACTACAAAAAGTCACTTTGTGTCTATTTCTGTTATTTAAATTCATCCAATCAGGTATTTTCCTGCCTCGTTGCTAGGGAGAGGAGGGCTGTTACCAGCTCAGTGATTTGTCCCTCATTGATCTGACCTTTAGGGTCAAAACACCAATGATGGTCCCTCCCAGTGTGACCAGGACCAGATGTTGGCTGAAACTTCCCAGTGTCCATCGGTTAGCTCCACTGCTAAGCTGGGAGCTGTGGGTGGGGGGTGGGGCTGTTACCTGTGTCAGGTACGTCTGTGGGCCTCATGATCCGTCTGATCTGCTCCATAGACTGCAGGTCAGGAGAAAGCCCTACAAGAGTCCAGACCAGCAGGATGTTGATAAACCTCAACAGGTCATGTGACTAAATCCAACGCAGACGACGTATCCAACAACCCGCAGTACCTCCGTGGCAGCAGAAGATCTTCTCGTCCACGATGGCCGCGATGGGCAGGCAGTTAAAACAGTCGGTGAACGTCTTCCAGAGTTTGATGTTGAATCTGCGTTTACCTGCGAGACCAACAGGACAGCAGGCCGGACAGTTAGGACATTTCTGCTCCTGAGTCCTTAGTGGACATGAACCCAGGCTGAAGGACCTCAGACTCACACTCATCGTAGAAGCCGTAGATGCGGTTGATGGAGGCACACTCGTGGTTGCCCCGCAGCAGGAAGAAGTTCTCGGGGTATTTGATCTTGTAGGCCAGCAGCAGGCAGATGGTTTCCAGGGACTGCTTCCCTCTGTCCACATAGTCTCCTAGGAACAGGTAGTTGGCCTCTGGAGGGAATCCGCCGTACTCAAAGAGCCTCAGCAGGTCTGTGTACTGTCCGTGGATGTCACCTGAAATGGAGACAGGCAGGTAAAGAGACCTTTAGACTCTTATTAGATGTCCTCTGAGGACACCTGTCCTGAAAGCCAGGTTCTTGTTGGAACTGACCGCAGATTTTGAGCGGAGCCTCCAGCTCCAGGAGGATGGGCTGACTCAGGAAGATCTCCCGAGACTTGATGCAGAGGCCGCGCACCTCCGCCTCCGTCATCTGGACGATCTTCCCTGGACGACATCCTCGCACTAGAGGACAAGGACGAGAAGAAGAGGTCAAAGAACACACTCACCTACATCCTGCTCTAGTGTCACACACAATTGGGTTTAGATGAAGTTCACTCTACATATGGGGGCACCGTTTAGTCAACATGGAACGGTCCATGAGGGCGTTGTCAGACACTTCCTGTTGGAGACGGTTCAGGTAACAGGTTCAGCCCAGACAAGGCTGAAGGGGACAAGCTGGAGACACAAGTCTACAGAACTTCTGTTGGACTCAGCGAGTCACCAGGTGTCTTTGCCATGTCTCCGTCTACCCTCATGTGACTTCCTGTTTGGTTACCTGAATGACTAACCCAGCTCAGCTTGGCTTTCGGGAGTCAGAGCCCCAGAAAGTGGGACAACTGGGAGCATCTGCATAAATAATGATTACTCAGGGACTTGAGGAACAATGTCCCGAGGTCTCTCGTTTATTTATACATGAAGTCCGTGTCTGATGTGATGGACAACTTTCATTAGAAACAAATCCCGTGTGACGGAGTTCAGATGAAACTAAACGATGAACGGATGAGACATGTGACCTATCAAAATGGCCTGCATTTGTTTAGTGCCTTCTTAGGGTGCTACAACCCCCCAAGGCGCTTCACAACACAATCATTCACCGCCTCTGTCAGTAGGGATGGGTACCAAATTCGGTACTTCTTAAGGTACCGACCGAATTCCACAGTACCGACTGAGCACCGATTCACGTCATTTGAAACGGTGCCTCGTTTCGGTACCCGTCCTTCATAACGAGAACTTGCCTAGACAGCTGCGTATGCACAAGAGCGTTATGTCGTCGGTCGCTGCGAGCCAGTTGTAAACAGAGTAGCATGGTAGAAAGAACGCACGCTAAAGCTCGGGTCCACTTCACTAAATGTGACGGGTATGTAAGGTTATGAAGTTCATGGTTTTCAACTCCATACAGCTGGCCCCTGGGCACAATAACACCGTGTAGAAAAACCAAGGTCGGGTTGTTCCTCAGACTGTTTACATTCCAGGAGAAGAGTCCGAAGGAGAAGAAGAAGCTTTACTTAATCAAAGTACTTTATTTGTGATTAAAATTATTAAGCAAAACAGATGTTGATCAACAATAATCAAGTGAATGATCTGTGAAATAAATATGTCATGAATTATGTTTAATGAAACCAGGACTACGGTGCAGACATACTGATCCTCATCTCCATAGAAACGCATGACACATTGTTCCAACCAATCAGAGCTTTCGGCTGCCGCAGGAGAATCTGGTGTTGACTTCAAGTGTCCAATCTACTTTACTGAAACTTATCAACAATTCAGAGATATAAAACAAGGCAACGCCATTTTAAGTCAGTTCCATTTTGACTTCAGTTCTGTTCACCATCATCCTAAAGAAAAGTGCAGCCTGGCCGGATGCGTTTTCTTTAAACTAAGAACTGTGAAACGGGAGATTTTCGTCGTTTAACAACCAGACGACGTCCTTTCAAAATAAGAGCACCTGCTGACGCCGCTGAACGGTACCGGGCCGACCCTCCAGACGGGTTTTGAAACGTTGTGATCGCTGCACCGACAGCTCCACCGTACATCCGAGGTTTCCAGACCTGGCAATTCCTGATCTACTTGGGAGACCCCACTGGGTACGTACACGGCAAAATAGCGGCTCATGTCATCACTTTATAAGCCTCGTGATACCTAGTCATAACAAAGACGACCAGATTCGATTACGTCATCCTAGAGAATCTGAACCAGACACACACACTCACACACACGCACCAACACAACATCCGAATCCATTCTCATCCATCACAGAGTAGTCCTGGTAGATTGTTTAGAATTTATAATTCAGAAATTAAAGATTCTCAAACGATCCCATCTCTCTCTCTTTTATTGTCTCAAAGTCAATACAGAGTGTTTAATTAAACTCCCTGATGATAAAAACAGCCTATTCTTCTGTTTATAAAAGTGAACTACTAACAGTGTATTAAAATACAACATTAGATAGTTACATCACTTTAATTCCGTTACAGGTAACTGGGTGATGATGAAACCAGCGACAACGATCTAAGTGAGACATCCTCATCTTAACCTGCTCCGGTAGGTTTAAGATAACGTTAGCTTGATTTGTTAGCTTCCGTTTCACTAATGGTGCGTTCACTTTCTCCTCGGAACTCCGAATTCCCGACTAGAAGAACATGAACACGCTCTAAAGTTTGGCTTCACTTTACTAAATGCGACGGGTGATTGGGTGAAGATGAAACCAGCGACAACGATCTAAGTGTGAGGCATCATCGTTTTAATCTGCTCCAGCAGCTAAATAAACTGTTTAAGATAACGTTAGCTTGATATGTTAGCTTCCATTGCTACCATTGTTATCAGCTAATGGTGCGTTCGCTTTCTCCTCAGAAATTTTAACTTCCCAGTAGGAAAAATCAAATGAAAAAGGACGGCAAACGGAATGAAGATACACAGTAAATTTAGTTCACAGTAAAGATGTTTGCTTCAGTTGAATTATCAGCTTATAAAACTACAAGGACGATGTTAAAATACAAACAGTTGAATGTTATTTATCGTGATATTTATCAAATATGGTTATATATTGAGAAAAATATATATTTAATTATAAAAGAGAATTAAAATAACAAACACTCAAAAGTATCTAAACTTGGTACCGTTAAGTACCGGTATGGATTCCTAGGTACCGGGAATTAGTACCGAATCGATTCAAATGTCAAAGGTACCCATCCTTATGACTGTCAGTGTGCCCCGGCGGAGGCGAGGCCTGCTGAACACAGGCGCCACTGCTCTGTTAGACCACCACCAGCAGGCAAGGCGGGTGGCGTCTTGCCCAAGGACACATCAGCTCAACATAAACAGCTGTTGTACATAATAATAATACATCAGTCCAACGGCGTCCTGATCGTTCTCCGCTGGATCCCTCTGGCCTGGATCATCCTGCTCTTCAGAAGGGGGCTGGCGCTGACTCAGGCCCACTGCTGTCAGACTCCATGATGGAAACTCGAGCGCGGGTCACGAAGACGCCGTCAGGGAAAACCACGGCATTGTTATTCAGTCTTCCTGCTTTGTGAGGGAGGAGGAGCGCGTGTCAGATTCCGACAGGTGATCGTGTCGACACGTGCAACACGACTGGTTTATGCCTGGAGACAGTAAGTGATGATGATGATGAAGAACCCGTGTTCCACCTCAGAGCACAGCATGTGAAAGATGATCCTGGTGCTGGATTTAGAACCAGCAGAATGTAAACAAGAGGTGTGTGTGTGTGTGTGTGTGTGTGTGTGTGTGTGTGTGTGTGTGTGTGTGTGTGTGTTTGTGTGTGTGTGTGTGTGTGTGTGTGTGGGGCAGTAACATATCTGGGTTGGACAGCGGCCTCGAGTCTGGGGAGGATCCCCTTTCGTCACATGATGAAGGTGAGACATTGGAGGGAGGCTCCTCCCACACGGTGACCTTGACTGAGGGGGGGGGGGTCCCTGCAGCCGTGACTCTGCAGCTTTAGCAGAGACGGCGAGGGGCTGGGAGGCAGTACCAACATCCCATCACCATGGAAACGGAGCAAGACCCTTCTCCAGCTGTGAGCTGTTGGTGAGCAGAGTGGCTGCTGCGCCCTGAGAAGGAGAGCACCTCCACCCTGCCGCAGACAGGTTCATCAAACCTCTACCCGAACCCTCGGATCACATGGCTGCACCACACCGCTCTAAGCCACACATCCGGTCCTGCTCGAAACACAAATATGTGACAGGAGTGGCAACAAGTCGGGACTGAAAATCTGAGTACATGTTTACGGAAACGTTCGGGTGGAAGATCGACCCAGGAGAAACCAGAGATGAAAGAAGTTCAAGAACTCCTGGGAGAACCGGTTAGGGTTTGATTCCTATCCTGCCCATCGTTGTTGGACAACCTTTAGACACAGCCCAAGCTCAGTGGTCATGAGACTGAACAGCTTTTATGCCACACTGCCTTAAGGGACGTGTTCAAGCACAACCTTTATCCCCTCACATGAAAACTATCCCAGAAGAGAAACGAGTTTCATCTTAAACTGGAGATTAAAGGTTTGTGGTTCCTACTCGGTGTGAAGGAACTCGGACCTCCAGACACACGTTCAGGCGTTTGTTTCTGTCTCCAAGTGAAAGTCACCGTTATGCAACTAAAGTCCTCTAGCAAAGCGTCCTCCTGCAGTCACGAAGACAAACGTTTCTGCAGATAAGGCCACAAGTTACTAAAGTAATAAGAAAGTACGAAGAGCGCTGAGGAAAGTCTGATTCTTCCTCACAGAAACGCTCCTTGGAGCTAGAATTCTGTCTGCTCGGAGGTTGTTCACCACGTTAGGCCTTCTGGGTTTCTAGTTGGGACTTTAAAGCTCCTGTGATTCAATTATATCTATCTTTAAACTTTAGTGCAAAACTTACTTTCAGCAAATCACCCAGCAGCAACAAGCAGACGTTTAGTCAGCAGATTCATTTTTAACCCCTGAGGGGGTCTTGGACAGCAGTTCTTAGGGGTTGGGACGGTCTTTAGATCTACACGGGGAAAGGAAACGCAGGCCCAGACCTACCACAGGACTTCACACGTGCTTCTATCCCCAGAGTGTTGATGGGAGGTGGTTTGATGAAGCAGCTATCGAGGAAGAGATCTGCTAAATTTCACAAGAAATGGATAAAATCCTCAGAGCTAAACCAGGACTGGTTTTTAAAACACAAACCACCAAGAAACGCATCGTTGCATCATCCTGTTGCTCCGAGGTTCTGCAGACCACAGGTTTGGGACACTAGAACAGCTGCACACAGATGTTCCCCTGCTGGGACCTGAACCTGGAGACTCGACCCCCGACTGACAGCAGCTGTGGGTGTTCAGCAGAAGGATCACATTAGAGCGCCGCGTTAAAGGGCCAAAGGAGCACGTCCACGTTTCTGCAGCTGGGCCGACGTCCTACCCCTCCCTGAGCGTCATCTACATTCCTCACAGCTTCTCCAACCCCTCAGACCTGGGCGGCGCGAGGCTCCACTGCAGCCAGAGAGCGAGTTTTCAAACAGCTGACCTTCTCAGGCTTAGAGCAACAAAAACAAAAGCATTAGTGGATTTATTTCCTAGCTGTGACATTCGCTGCACAGACTGGTGCTTTTGGGTGCAAACAAACCAGCCAGTGTTCCCCGGCTGGTAACCAGCGTGTTCATGCACTCCACGTCTGAGAGGATTGTGGGTAAAGCTGGACTCCTGCCACACCACAGCACTGTTGCAACAGGCCGTCTGAACATACTGGACCAGTCTGATGGGTTTGTCAGAGCTTTCTGCTCAAGTGGAAGTTCAAGACAGGAAATAAACGTCTCTGCTCCCTCATTAGCTGTAAACGTGTGTGGAGAGCCAAAGTCGCTGCCTCTAGTCAGATGAGTTCACTTCGGTAAGGCGTCCACGGCTCAGACGGGACATAAAAGACAGGTCCGCAGCAGCCAGACGGCTTTGGGAAGATATTACCATATATGGGCTCCAGCGTGCAGTGGAAGGAGGAAGTAGTGAGTCAGGATGTAGAGGCAGTGCTCCAAGTGTCCTGGGCTGTCTGAGCCGGGGACAGAACCAGCTGAGCAGAGTGACGACTTTCAGCTACGTCCCAACCCGGCCTGCTGGTTCCAGATGAAGTAAAACCAGCAACTCGCTGAGCTTTAGCTCCCTGTCTGCTGCTGCTTCCAACGCCGCTGAGCATCAACGAGCCGTTCCATGAAGCACGGTGACAAGTTCTCCAGCTCCTCATGAGGGTCACAAAGCCTTTCTGGGTTTACAAAACCAGTGATTCAGACCGACGCTGGACTCGTGAGAGCAGCGACGTGTAGCACGTAGCGGTTAGCCACCACTAGTCACTGGAAGCCTTCCCTCTGGCCACATCCCAGAAGGGTCGCGCCACTTTGCTCTGCTTCAAGTTTACTTCTACACGCCATGCTTCTAGAACAGCTTATCAGACGAGGCCAGGCAGGAAGTCAAACACAAATTTGTGTCAAACATCTGGAAACGTTGCAAATAAGACACTGATTTCCAGTCCAGACCACGAGGGACCAGCTGCATGGAAAATTGTGTAATAAATGACACCAGTGGTACTCAATAGGTGGTCCGCGGGCCGGACTCGGCAAGGAGCCCCTTTAAATACAGGAGGCCTGCCACAGCGCCAGCTCCACGTACTCCAGCAGCAGGGTTTAGGGTGGTGACCAAGACTGGTCTGTGGCAACAGCTCGTTAACGCCAACTGGGACTTTGGTTTCAGTGGTTTCTGTTTATGAAACATGGTGGAGTCTGAAAGCAGCTCCCGTCTCCGCCACGGCGGTCAGCTGATCTGAGCACCGAGAGAAACCCGACAGACCTCCAACCTTCCAGAACGGCACCACCTCACCAGCAGTTATTCACCACTAAACTCCCGTGAGCAGAGGAAAAACGTGAAAACAGATCTAATTCACCACATTTGGCTCGTTTTCATTCAAATCTTTTTTTATTCATATGAGAAGTTTTTTGTTGCCTTGTTTTGGAAAATGACCTGAAAGTTATGATATTTTAGCGTTAAAGGCTTTTTAAATGGGGTCCCGTCCGTGTTATGCTGCTATAGGAGCATCTTTGTGTCATCAGTGTTTGTGTTTCTCGTAGGAGAACGGTGGTTGAGCTAACTACCGTCGGACCAGTCATGCTAGCTACAGGTTTCATACAACAGGGTTATTTAAATGACTGGATCGGGTTCCTTGTCAGACGCTCATGGGGAGTAGCCAGTCATGTTTTCTCTACTTGAAGCAACTTTCTGCACTTGGAAAAGGATCATTGTTCCTCTTCAGCCTCCATCTCCTCCTAACCCTGCCTCCTCGAGGCAGATGGACAGCAGCGGCTGCCGTCACACACAAACAGGAAAATGTGCAGAGAGAGGTTTTTCACAGAACAGCAGAGTTCAGCAGAAATAGGACTTTCAGGCTTGCTCTCAGATGTTCGGATGCATGACTGTGCGTGCTTCAGTCCCTGCAGCACCAATGAAAATGCCCCGTCAGACCTTTATTTAGCCATCCACCTCCTTTCTCTGGAGCTTGGCCCAGGGCCAGCAGCTCCCCTCTCCCACGCAGGGGCAAATGGAAAACAGTGACCCTTCAGAGAGCGAGGAGCAGCAACTGTGGCACGAAGCACGGTGGCGGCTGAAATCCCAACTGCAGCAGCGTTGGTGAGCAGGCTTTGCACTTTCAGGACATGTTCTGTTCACGTTTAAGGGCCACTTGTCAATGGCCGTCTTTGTCAGGGGAAAGAAAGGATGAAATTGAGAGGAGAGACAGAGGAGAAGCTGACGTGGGCGTTGGAACAGACAGAAATGAGAGAAGGAAGCATAGCTGCAGAAGGGGTGGGGCTTTAGAGAGCTTAGCTGGGCAGCTGAAAAGCCGGGGTGAGCTCTATCTGCCCCGTTCGGTGCCGGGGCGAACGCTCCCCACCACACAGACTCCACCATTGTTGTCCCATAACCGATCGCCACAGCAGCAGCCTGAAGACCGACGACTAACGCAGCTTCACGCAGACAGGAGCAGCAGAGGGGAGTGGACACAAATAAAAACCTCATTACAGGTGTGGAACGCTGAAAAGCCAGTTTTAGTTATCGTCTCTGATTGTAATCCATCAGAGTTTGTTTGTTTCATGCAGGCTGAACATGAATAGTCTCCTACACCGATCTCCTGCTTCAGCTTCTGATAGAAAACAGACGGTGAAACTCTAGGATTAGAAAATCCTGACAGATCTACGTCACACTGTCACCAACATTCATGGACTCACCCGTCTGGACTCACGACGGGGAAGGCTGTTGTTGGTTTAACATCCAGGAAACGGCAGAGAACGTCTCAACTAGTAGAAGCTAACCGTTAGCATTAGCAACTCCAGCACGCAGCAGAACTCCTCCAGCTTTGTTATAAGTGGAGATAAAACATCAGTGTTGCAAACAGAGTCAGCGGTAGAGTTGTGTTGCTGTCAGCCAATCAGAGCAGAGATGTCCAAATATCAGGAAGTAAGACTCCCAATTCTGTCGTCTGAAGCTACTTTCTCCTCCAGCCGACATGTACTTCCTGATTCCGGCACATCTGAGAGCCCATAGCAAATGTGTTGATTTAACATGTGCTCCTCACCTTTAAGGGACGCGGTTTCCAGTTTAGTGCTTTACTGACGTCGGACTGGGACAGAAAATGTGATGTGAGCATCCCAGTTAGCCGATTAGCTCTGAACAGAAGCGTCTCAGACAGCATGTTTTAACTTTAACACACAAAGACCAAATAAATCCTTTTAAGGAGATCTAATCCTGCTCAAACAGACGTGTGCTGTTATTTAATTGTACAAAGGCCTCTGTGAGCTGTGAGGTTACAGAGTTAGAGGGATGGAAAGAGAAACCCTGAAACCGGAGATCATTCATTAAGGGAAGAAAAGCCAGTGGAAAGATCAGAATCAGCAGTAAATCTGGAGTCCTTCAACTTTGTCTGTAGCTGTGAGGTGAACAACAGAGTTCATGTGCAGCTCTGGTGCTGCTCTGGTCAGTGTGACGTGGAGCTGGAGGGTGGCAGGCTCAGCAGATTTTTATTCCTGCAAATGTCCTGATTAAACCCGTTTGTTTCCATGTAAGGTCACAAGCTGCAGAGGCACTTGTGCCGCCCGCCTTAAATAAAACAAACAAAGCCTCTTTGCACCCTCCCCGCTGAAGTTAAAGGCCTCGGTTCAGATCTCCACCTGTGCTGCTGGGGACCACCACACAGAAGCTCTAGTTGCTGATGGGAAAGTGAACGCCAGTGCTGGATCCCTCACACACACACACACACACACACACACACACACACACACACACACACACACACACACACACACACACACAGCGCTAACAGTGACGGCAGGTCAGCTGGTACTCGGAGTGAAACCATAAACCTGCAGGTGACCGAGCAGCCCGTCTATCAGCTTCAGCCCGAGTCACTGAGCGAGCATCTATAAACACCAGAGAGCTGAGCTAACGTCAGAAGAAGAAGAAACATCATGAAAACATGTCCTTCCACACCGTTAGACTGCTGGAGCTCTAAAGTCTGCATCTTTACAGCTCAGATAAACTATCTGGTACAAAATCACGTTTCTAATACACTGTTGTTATTTCTGCTGACACGAGTCTTTAGTTGTTGATTAATCTTGTAATATAGAAGTTATAATATAGTTTTCATTGCTTTTCCATGTAAAAGCTGTTTGTATTTTCCAGAATGAATGTGTTTTATGTCATAAAAATAGAGAATTTTAAATATTACACCCTACAATGGGAACAGCTGCTTTTGTGTTTATTAAGGCCATAACATACACGGGGCTTTATTTTGAAGGGGTTGTTTAAAGGGAAGTACGTCAGATGATGCAAAGGAAACAAAAATGGTGGATGGACTGATTGATCTCAAATGTCTTCAGCAGTTGCATCAAATAAAACTGTTTACAACTGAAAAACTGATTTAAACAACTCGTGAATGACCCGCTTCATCCTCCAAGTGTTTTTTCCTGATCTGCAGGTCAGATTTTCATATCGACCTTCTCTAATATTCCAACATGTATGGATGAGAAACAGCGACAGACCGATGCAGCAACCCCGCTCTGCTGCAGATAAAAACTACAGCACACACATCTGGAAGCCACGTCACTAGGGACGCTCCGACCATCACATGGATGGGCGATCCATTTCCTAAGTTGTTACGAGTACAACACACTACATGATGTGGGAAAAAACAAACAAACATCACCTGAATAATTTAGACAGGTGCATGTGTGACGCCACACACAGGGTCTCTGCTGGCTACAGAGTGAGAGACAGGCTGGTGGGATCGGCTCGGAAAGGCCTTTATCAGAATTTGCTGATCACGTGTTTTTCATGGAAACCGGCTGATTTTGATCGTTGGCCGATCAATGGGAATTGATCCGATCAATGGGAACATTCCCACACTGATGGAAACTAGTGGTGCCGGGGGAATAATCGGATTCACATCCAAATCGAGATCTTTAGCTGAAGATTTTGAATCAATCCAAATTTTCCAAGTTTTGTTTCTTTCCCAACGCTCCCCAGCGTATTCGCTTCTCGTGCTGTTTGTCAACCAAAGGCGTGGACTTCCAGGGAAACCCACCCCGTCCCATCCCAGCTCACT
This sequence comes from Nothobranchius furzeri, assembly GCF_043380555.1. NCBI lineage: Eukaryota > Metazoa > Chordata > Actinopteri > Cyprinodontiformes > Nothobranchiidae > Nothobranchius > Nothobranchius furzeri. Next base: position 63,672,481 of record NC_091754.1, read on the forward strand.
GCATCACAGACACCTGCAGATTTGTAGTTAATCCTGGAACGGACACTCCTTCTTACTGACCGTATGGATTGTGAATCGATTTTGAGTCAGAATCAAGCTGAATTGTGAGTTGTTGTGAGATTCACACGTCTAATGGAGAAGTTTTCTGACCTGCAGGAGACATTTCCAGAGAAGTTTCTGCTAAAACTAGACCCGAATGTCAGCCTAGAACGTTTCCTCCCCTACAGAAGAGAGCCGAGTGGATCTTCAGCTCATGGTCCTAAATTATTAACCGTCTAATATTTACTGTTCAGCTGCTGCCATGGGAGTCCACGAGCAACAAAGAAGAAGAACAGTCTGGTTTTTCCTTGGTGATGCCAAGAAGATGCAAACCAACAATACAAGACTAACTAGTCTTAGTAACACAGCTTGCTGTAGATGTGATACGCGACTGGCACCGGAGTCACAGATGCCTTCACTCAACACAGCCTTTAAACTTTAACTCAACAGATCATCCATGTGAATAAAAAGTGTGGTGTACTTAGCTGCCAGGAGAGAGCAGAGCGTGCCTTGGCTAGTAGAAGCTAACCGTTAGCATTAGCAACTCCACAACACAGCAGAACTCATTCAGGCTTGTGTTGTTTGTGGAGACATCCAATTTGCAAAGCAAAGAGAGTCAGTGGTAGAGTCACATTGGTGTTAGCCAATCAGAGGAGAGCTGTCTGAATACCAGGAAATACTCACTTCTACTTCCTGAAACAGAAGTGCAACAGCTTTTCCCCTCACACTCACACGTTATTCACTTATACTAGAGACCAGTGTACATGTGCGTAAAAGAGGAGTTAAAACGAGTTTATGTGTGTGAATAAACTGTCTCCCTACGCTGTGATCCTCTAAACTCAACAGTCATGAAGACGGATGAAACATTTCCTGAGAGGTTTTAATGACCTGTAGTTCTCAGGCTTTAAAAAAAACATGTTCTAACCCTTTGGGAACCAGTCACTTCCACTTGTTTCCATCATTTCTTTTGCTGGTGTCCAACTCCAGCAGCTCTTGGGCAAGAGGTGGGGGCATCCTGAAGAGGTCTCAGTCCATCACAGGGACACAGAGACAAACAACCAGCTGAAAACTCACCTGTTCAGGCTTTGGGGTGACCTTTCTCCTCAGTCTGCTCTTATTCCGCCCTTCCCGGGACCCACTGCCCCTCATTTTAAACATATACTTATTATTAGAAATCTTTTTTATATTCTAATTTTATTTGTTTTGTGAAGTACCTCAAGATGTTTTATCTTGAGAGGCTTTACTGTTCTCACCCTTTAACTGGTTTAAAACTGTTTAATGTCTGATGCACTCTACAATCAGTGTTGTTCCATCATGACTAATAAAACACCAATAAACATTTGGCCCTTGCCACCTTTAGACCCTCCACCAGAGGGCAGCAGACATGAATGGACTTCATTGGTAGGTTTCCGAGGAAGGAACTAATCCTGATACTCCATCTGGACTCTTTAAAGATGTTTGATGTGAACATAAATATATATATATATATATTTGATGTGAACATAAATATAAGATTGTTTCTTGTGAAGTTCTGGTCCCAGATGATCTCCGGACCAGCCCTGGTTCTCGGCTAGATGGTTTTGGATTTAGATCCGTCTAACCCAAACAAGCTCGGAGCAGGTAAATGATGTATGACCATAAACCAGGACTGCACTGTTGCCTCGCAGCAAGAAGGTTGCAGGTTTGAATCCCGGCTGCAGCCTTTCTGTGTGCAGTTTTCTTCTCCTCGTGCATGCGGTCTGTTTGTCCATATCTGTGTTTTGTTTAATGAAAAGAGGAAACTCCTGTAAACTAAGTCTCCAGTTAACCCAGTACGCATGTTTTTGGTCTATGGGACGAAACCTGAGGAACTTGCCTAGAGAGAACATGCCAACTCCAAGAAGACAAGTGTGTGAACTAGAGCTGAAACGATTCCTCGAGTACCTCGAATAATTCGAGTACAAAAAATCCTCGAGTCAAATTCTCTGCCTCGAGGATTCGTTTAATTCATATTTAATTAATTCATGGCTTTGCAATCGCCCGGGGTCATGTTTCACCCGGACCGAAATAAGTGACGCACATGCCCACTGGACTGAATGCACACGCGAGTAGCGAATATAACTTAACTTTCTCTTAACAACTTGGACCCCGGTGGAGTGTGAAAAAGACAGAAAAAGTCAAAGGTGTGGGACCATTTTTCACGTCGTAAGGTGGAAAACGTAGTCCAGTGTAAATACAGTAAAATGGATTTAGCCCACCACACCACCACATCCTCCGTGCTGCAGCACCTGTAAATGTCTCTTCTGCAAGCGGACTCGGAGCCTCTACAAGATAATGCTTTTTAGCCTGTTTTTCTATATATTCTGCAGACACCGTGCGACTTTTTCGTTTGTAGCGCTCAGTTTCAGCTCACACCGTACGTCTGGTAGCAACACGTCGGACTTAAAATGTGCTAAAAATAGCAGTTTTTACACAATATGTCGGACTTTCTATTGTGTTATTGATGTCCGTTGTCCCTCGGGGTTTCTGCAGGAGGACACGGGTATTTATGAGTGGCGGAGGAAAACGAAAGAAAGTAAATAAATGTTTTGTGATCAGTATAATTTGACAAAATCACAGCAAACATGCTTTTGGCAATCCTTGTTAGTGTGAGAAAAAAAGTGTGGAAATTAAAACGGACGTGTGTTAAAAGGGAAACAGCCGGCGAGCTGTTTGCTCCGTGAGCGGTTCTGGTTCTGTTTGGGCCGCAGCCGCTCGCAGCGTTATCCTCCTAGTTTTTGTCTGGCTTGCAGGCTAGCAGATTCTCGCACGAGGGGAAAATCGGCTCAGGTTGTTTACTTATTTTTTGCACAGGCATTTGTTTACTGTGAAGTAAAGTTGAAGTGCTGAAGTTTTGCAAACTAATTTTGAATAAAACTTGAAGAATAACTGGCAATTGCTTGCTCATTTTAAAAGGTCTTTCATAATTATAACATGCTATTTGATATCAAATCACTTTTATTGTCACGTCACATGTGCAGGTACACTGGTACAGTACATGCGAGTGAAATTCTTGTGTGCGAGCTTCACAGCAACAGAGTTGTGCAAAAATACAGTAATGTAAAAACAAGTAAAATATAAAAATGGCTAATCTAAGTATACAAATGAATAAAGTAAACAATAAGATAAGAGATATCAAATGTACAGAGGCTGGTATGTGCAAAACAGTGGCATTAATGTACATTATGGAGCGTGTAATGTTGGAACTTGGTGGAGCTCGCGACGAGGCAGCCATACTCGGCGCCATCTTGGCTCATCAATATATGATATAAAGGTTTACAAACACAAAAGGGTAATTTATTAGAGTACTCGATTAATCGAAAAAAAGATTCGATAGAGTACTCGATTACAAAAAGATTCGATAGCTGCAGCCCTAGTGTGAACACACTTATTGATGCGTGAAATCACACGGCCAAGCCCCCGCCCCCCAGCTTCTGGCTGGGGGGGGAAAGAAGACGTGTGACTGCATTAAACACCGTCGTTACCATAGTCAGCTGTCAATTAGCCGAGTTAAATGACAGAGACATGACATCTGTCAGCATGTAGCACACATAGAGCTGTAGGCTGCACAAGTAGATGAAAGAACAGTAGCGTATCACGTAGAAGTTTCCAGCTGATAAAATGTGCCGAAGGACAAGGAGACGGTTTGTCAAAGGCAAAGTCTCACGACAGAATAAAAAAGTAAAAGATCTGTCCCACATGTCCAGACACGGACAAGTTCTAGTCATCTAATGACTTGTATACTCTAGTAACCAGATTACAAAAGTTTATTTTCACATAATTACACAAAACGTGTTGTGTAACTGAAACGGGCGTCTTCTAATGCCATTCATGTTGTGTTTACTGAACTCCGGGTTTTCAAATATAGAAAACATTTTATTTACCATTTGTCCCTCCTGAGATCTGGAGGAAACGCCCCAGCCCGTCATCACACAATCACACCATTTAGCACCACGGCAGCGACATTCAGAAGCTGTAATTAACATAGTAGCTTAAACGCTCCTGAATGTGTGTGTGCGTGTGTGTGTGTGTGCGCATGCGTGTGTGCATGCACGTGTGTGCGCGCGTGTGTGTGTGTGCGTGTGTGCGCGTGTGTGCATGCATGTGTGTGTGTGTGTGCGTGCATGCACGTGTGTGTGTGTGTGCGCGTGTGTGCATGCATGTGTGTGTGTGTGTGCATGCACGTGTGTGTGCGCGCGTGTGTGTGTGTGTGCACGCGTGTGTGTGTGCGCGCACGTGCATGCACGTGTGTGTGTGCATGCGCGTGTGTGTGCACACGCGTGCATGCACGTGTGCTTGTGTGGAACTCAGAAACAAGCTTCTGATGCTGAGAGTGAATTCTTCTCTACACTGGAGAAAAGGTCCTTTACTTGGTGGACAAACACATTCCTGCTGAGGCGGAACAGTCACCGGGGTCTGGCTGTGGCTGCAGATGTAACCCGGTTAAGTAAACAGCTACGGGGACAAGTGGAAGCCGGTCGGAGCAGAGGCCTTTTTGTTGCTGAAAGGTCAAGTCCTAAAATAAAAGCTGGTTCCTAGAGAGGACACGCTGATACACCGTCTGGGTTGGGTGAAGCTCACTCTGGTTTACTGGGCTGCTCTTACACCTCTCCTGGTCTGGAGAGCACAAATCCAGTTGACTTTAACTGTATTAGAACACACAAAGTGATGAAAGCTGAGCAGCAGCCAGGGTCTCGCTGTTTAACACAGCTAACGTGCTAGCACCGCTGGAGACGCCACAGACAACTTGGACATGAACACCAAATGTAGTGGAAGTCCAGAGAGCTGCTGTGATTCATGCAAATGAAAACATAAAGCTGTACTAAACTAACAGCTGCTGCCTTTGGAGGAAGGACAAAAGCATATGGATAACCACGAGTAGATGGTTTTGTTCGATTGTTAGGCTTCCTGTTCATTTAGCTGCCCGTCTTATTCTTTACGTCCCTGCAGGGCGGTGCTCCTACCCGTCTGTCTGACCTACTCACCTGATGAAGGTAACTGCAAGTCCAATTGCCTTCATCTAAACCGTTTGGATTACTATGACCTGGATGACTGACAACCTCCATCAGCATAATACTTTGGTCAGTTAAAATAATACTAGATGAGGCTAGTAAAGGATTTAAGTAAATGAAAAGGCTGGACTCAGATGAGTGATTTTCAGTTTGTTCAGGAGTCCAAACTTCAATAGAAAGATCATCTGAAACAAAAATAATCCAGTTACATCTTAAAACACTTAATCTAAAATCATCTACCTAAATAAAAAGTTTGCTTCAAGATAAACAAGAATATAAAGCGAGAAAGTTAAAGGAAGGGTATCATGCTCGAGGCACACATCTGGAAGCTTTTAGGGTCAGACGATTGCTGCATTTCCTAGATCTCCACAGTCCGCTGTTTAAGAATGAAGGCAACCAACAACAGAGATGACACCTGGCACAGGTGATCATCTGTTAATGCAGACAGTTAGTCCAAACCACCAGCCAATAGAAAACAAGCCTGTTTGCATCAGAGCCACAGTCTGTGAGCTTTTACCCAACAACCCAAATCAAAGTTCTTGTACGACACAATCAATCGTAATGTTAGTTCACCAAGGACTCAAGTACACACACACACACACACACACACACACACACACACACACACACACACACACACACACACACACACACACAACAAAAGGCAACAAAGGGAGAAAGAAATCATCTCACTTGGGTCAGGACCTCTCATCAAGCCATCCAACTCATAACAGTGGTGTGGGAGCAACAACAGGCATTTCTTAGAAAGTTTCCTTTCGTGCTGAATCAACAGTTAGAAACAGGACGAGCTGTTTTAAACACATTTAAACTAGATCTCTTAAAGTTTGAGGGTTTGGTAAGGTTTCGGGTCAGATGTACCCTGAATGGGCCCTGATGGAGGTTTGTGGTTGTGTAAACACTCCTCAGCTGGAGAAGCCAAACAACCAAATCTCAGGAGGGGAAAAATCTAAATTTTTACTTTATTTACAAACTTTGTGTTTAACGCCCGCAGCCACCCAGCAAAGGGACACATCCTCCGAGAACAAGCCTCATGTTGAGGTTTCCGACTGATTAAAACAAGAAAACCAACACGTTTGTTGTGGCAACAAAGCCGGCTGGCGCCAACGTTCGAGTCCGGTTAGGACCTGGTTGACACTCGACATTACCAAAGATGGTGGTGACTAGGAGTTAGACAGATAGAATAAATATAAATATCTTTGACAAAGTGACGAGAGGTTTGCTTTAGCGCCCGACGTCCGTCCCTTCCCGGCTAGCGGAGACACAAACACTCCGGTTACTTCTTCCTCAGCACCAGAGTCCCAGCCAGCTCCACATTTCAGCCCGGCAGCCGTAAACGACACATTCTGGCTACTAGTTCAGAAAATACCTGGACGATGCTAAACGAGGCGAACTGACAAGGTGTGTCATGACAGAAAATTGGTGTTTGCTGTAGCGCCCGCCTACGCCAGCACATAAAAGCAGGTTTCATTTCTCTAATCTAAAGATTAAAAGCCCCGCGGCGACACCAGCACGCTGCCGGTGTCGGGTGTTGTTGAAAACTTACCCTCCAGAAGCCTGGAAATCAACGAGTCCACGTCCAACTCCCCCTCCGCCATTTCTGTTAGGAAGAGCTTTGCCCGCCGCAGTCTACAGCAGGCCGTGAAACCACGCCCACAAACGAAACCCCTCCCATTAATACAACAGGATGCATTCAAGTGGAACTCGGAATTTTGGCTTTCTAGTGACAAGTGACGTTCGAATTTGGGAATCTAGACAGAATTTAACAAACATCGGTTATGCTTGGGTGAATTCATTGTTCCAAATGTAAGAACAAAGCACCGCCTCACGTGTGTGGTGAGAGAGAGATTAAGACACCTCCGATCTTCTATGAATATTCATTCATGTTTTATTCGTTTTTGACGTTTATGACGTTTTTTAGTCATACGATGCTCTGGTTTCTGATTTAAAGCAAAGTTTCACATTTGGAGCACATTTTTATTAATTTCTGATCAAATCCAACTCGCACATTGTAATTTTTATTCATTCATGTTGTTTTCCCTCATTGGGCAGTTCTTTAAGCACATTTGAACATATTCAGAGAGTGAAGAAATTAGCTGTTTTACTTGTTCAGAATAAACTGACAACGGCTTTATGGCGACAGGCTCTGGTTTATTTTCCTACAGCGCTCTCTACTGGTCAAACTTTCACTTGTTAATATTCATGGTGAACGTTTCGTGTTATTGTTTTTTTCGTGTTTGTTGGTCGTAAACTAATAATAATGAACAAAAACTGCAAGCCTTGCTAATGTGAAAAGGTGGCAGGTGCAGAACCAAGGGGATGGGATCCACACCAAAAAAGATGAACCAACAAAATGTTGGCAGAGACAACGTAGCACATGTTAAATCCTAAAGCATTAAAAAAACTTTACATTTAACATTAAACAACAACACAAAGTAAGTTATGAATGTTGTAAACCAACAGTTTTAAACTGAGGAAAGTAGAGTGACACCTGATGACCCACAGCAGATGTGGATCCAAGGCCCAGCCAACCACAGGGCTGCCCTCTCCCACATCCTCCACAGCAGAGGAGGTCTGAGGTCACCACCACTCACCTCCTCCCCTGATCCAGCTCCCCACCTCTCTCCCTCCAGGAGCAAGGAAGAGGTGAGGAAAAAC
>NC_091754.1:63682725-63785225 GCF_043380555.1 Nothobranchius furzeri
CATTACTGAAGCGGGTGGAGCGTTTGGAGCAAGCTTCACAACCTAGCAGTGAGGTGATACATCGCACCATAGAGCCACTACCTGTACCAGAGCAGGACACCACAACACCTGCGAACATGCTGACGCCAGTGAAGGCATCTGCTCCATCACCTCCTCGTAAAGTGAGTTTTCACACTCAGCCAGTGCTGCACCCTGCCACTTATGTAGCTGCATCAACGCCACTCAGGAGACTTGGCCGATGCACCGCTACACCCTTCGTGTACCAGAGATCGGAACATCATCTCCTTATAAACCGGCCAGGCCAGGTGCAGATATCACATCACGCAGCCTCAGCTAATCAGCCAAGACAACGTGCTTATCATGCAGTACAGCAGCTATCACAGGCTGGGGATCCAGTGAGTCTGCAGCAGACGTTACATCCAGCTGCTCCCGTCTTCCAAGCTAGACCTCCAGCTAATCCTGTGTACTTGCAGCAACCACCGCGTCCTGCTGATCCGACCTACCAACTTCCACGTCCACCAGAACCTGTGACCCAGCCATCACAGTGGGCAGACGCTCAGCACCCTGTATCCAACATATTGCATCCTGAATCTTTGCCTGATCCAGCTGGCAACCACCACGATCCCGACCCGTCAGGAAGTGACCATTCATCATCTTCCTCTGCTGGACAATATAATCCACGGGTTGCCACATCTGAATCAGCCAGAGCGCCTCTACCAAACCTGATGGAGATGATGGTGGCATCTTCATATGGTATTCCAAAGCCTAGGCTGGTGGTCTTCAGGACGGGCAGAGAGAGTGACTTCGCCTTATTAAAGAAAGGGCTGGACAGCACCTTAGGGCCACATTCTCATCTGGGAGAAGATTACAAGTTTCAGGTCCTATTAGATCATCTAGAATATCCCAGCGCCCTACAGGTAGCCAAGCGCTACATCCACGACCGCACTCCCTATACTAGTGCAATGAGGGCGCTAGAGCAGAGGTATGGACAGCCAAGGCAGTTAGTCCAAAGTGAGCTTAGCACTATATTGAACTGCCCCCCTATTAGAACAGGAGACTCTCAAGCTATTGAGGACCTGTCCCTGTCCGTGTCCAGCCTGGTCGGGCTTCTCAGTACCATGGATGAAGTAGCAGCCAGTGAGCTTCATTGTGGTTCACATGTGGACAGACTGCTTACCAAACTCCCCCTGAACTACAGAGACAGCTTCATCGAGTACTGTATTACCCGGGGGATCATCCGCACTGGCAGCAGCCGAACATACAATATGTACGACTTCTCAGAATGGCTTGAACGGAAATCCCAAGTCCTTCAGCTATCCAGACAAGCCTCTCACATGCCCTCTGACAGGCCACGCCCAGAGAAGAACCTACTCAAAGCCTTAGCAGGGCCCAAGTCACACAGCAAATCTGCTTCCATCTACTACGGCCCAAATCCAGCCCAAGCCAAGCTAAGACCAGGGGGAGGATCTACAGCTCCCAATCCGACAGTCCAACCTAAGAAGAGACAGAAGTTCAAACCTTATTGTCCATACTGTGAAGGGACAGAGCATTATCTGAATGGCTGTGATGGATTTAAAGGGCTAGACCTCAAAGCTATGGCTACCTGGATTACTGAGAAGGCCAAATGCTGGCGCTGTGGCCGTAAACATTCTCCAGAGCAGTGTACTCTAAAGAAGCCGTGCAGCACCTGTGGTGACCAGCATTTGTCTGTGCTCCATGACCTGGTTGAGGCCAAGAAGCGGGACCCTAACATACTAACTGTGAGTACTAGTATGGTTTACCTAGACTATTCAAGTCACTCAGGTCGAGTCATGCTTAAAGTAGTACCAATTCAACTACATCATGGTGGCAAATCTCAGGACACATTTGCTGTGCTTGATGACGGCTCAGAAAAGACTGTTGTGCTTCCTGCGGCAGTTGAATCTCTAGGTTTGGAGCAGGAGGAAGCAACACTCGCACTGCGAACTATCCGTCGAGATGTAATCCAGATGAAGGGAGGCTTTGTCTCATTTCAGGTGTCACCGAGAGCTAAGCCCAAAGTGAGGTACAAAGTAACACATGCATTCACAGTCGACCAGCTGAGTCTAGCTACTCAGTCATGTCCAGCTGAACAGCTGAAGAAGAAGTATATTCACTTGCAGAAAGTCCAGATCAAAGGATTTAACCAGGTCCAACCTTTGGTGCTACTTGGCTCAGATAATGCTCATCTCATCACCCCTGTCCGTCCTGTCCTTAGGGGGTCATCTAAAGGGCCAGTAGCCGTCTGCACCAAGCTCGGATGGGCCATCCAGGGGCCAGCCAGTAGTATGCCTACATCTGAGGGGGAGCTGCAGTGCCTGAACATGTGTCTTTCTCCTGCAGAGGCCCTGCATCAAGATGTGAAGCGTTTGTGGCAACTAGATGTTCCCCCCGTAGGACAGAGAAGGAGGTCACACGGTCAAAGGAGGACAGAGAGGCAGTGGCTACGTTGGAAACAAAGACCCTCAGAGTCCCAGTAGATGGTGTCGAGAGATATGCCACTCCTCTACTGAGAAGAAGAGACTTTCCACTTCTGTGTGTCTCCCCTGAAGCAGTAAAGGGCCTCCTCAGATCTACTGAACGTAAGCTGGCCAAGAACCCTGATCTGACCCATACATACAACCAGGAGATCCACAGGTTAGTAGAGTCTGGCTATGTTGCTAAGCTGAGCCCAGATGAGACACATAGCTCTTCTGAGTCTTGGTATGTACCGCACCACATAGTACATCACAACAATAAGGCTAGAGTGGTCTTCAACTGTTCGTTTGAGTTTCAGGGGTCCGTCCTGAACCGCTGCCTCTTACCAGGACCTCCCATGGGGCCCACTCTGCTGGGGGTATTACTCCGCTTCCGCCAACACCCTGTAGCCGTGAGTGGAGATATCAAAGCCATGATTCATCAGGCTTGGCTGCTCCCAGAGGATTGTCCCCTGCTACGGTTTCTGTGGAGGGATTGTGAAACAGATCGGCCCCCAGACATATATGAGTGGAGAGTTTTGCCCTTCGGAACGACATGTAGCCCCTGCTGTGCTACGTTCGCCCTACAGAGACATGCAAGGGAGCACAAAGAAACCCACAAAGACATCTGTGACTCAGTCCACACAGCCTTCTACGTGGATAATTGTTTACTGTCCCTGTTCAACCCAGAAGAGGCAAAACAGCTCATCGACCGGATGAGAGATTTACTCATTCAGGGAGGATTTGATATACGACAGTGGGCGAGCAACGTGCCCGAAGTAGTTGCTCACCTGCCCGCTTCAGCTCGATCAGAGAGCTGTGAACTTTGGCTGAACTTTAAAGGTCTCGACTCACAAGAGTCAACTTTAGGACTTAGCTGGCACTGTCCGACAGATGTCCTGGGATATAAGCACCACCCTATCACCTACTCCACGGTCACGCTGCGCAATGTGTACAAGGTACTAGCTACCCAGTATGACCCACTAGGTTATATTTGTCCCTACACTACAAGGGCCAAGCTGATTGTACAGGCCCTGTGGAGCACAGAAAGAGGGTGGGATGAGCCCATCGAAGGGAATCTACTTCAGTCCTGGCTTGAGTGGGAAGGCGAACTGTCACACCTTCAGCATGTCACCATTCCCCGTTGCTACGCTCCTCCTCATAACTCCAGCAATGTGACATACGAAGCTCACGTATTCAATGACGCATCGGAAAAGGCTTATGGGGCTGTGGCTTATCTCAGGGTAATTGAGCGGCAACGGCCCATCATCACATCATTCCTGATGGCTCGCTCCAGAGTGGCCCCACGCAAGCAGGTGTCAGTGCCCCGGTTGGAGCTTTGCGCAGCACTCACAGGAGCCCAATTGGCCAGATTACTCCAGACAGAGCTTACTGTTCCCATACAGTCGATTTACCTGTGGACAGACTCTACCACGGTGCTGCAGTGGATCCAATCTAGTTCCTGTCGCTATAAGGTATTTGTGGGGACTCGAATCTGTGCAATACAGGAGCTGACATCTCCTGAACAGTGGCGATATGTGACCTCTGAGCTCAATCCTGCTGATGACATCACCAGAGGGAAACATCTCGCTGACCTAACAGCCCCCAATCGTTGGTCACATGGTCCACCTTTCCTATTACAAGCCGCTGACACTTGGCCTAAGCTGCCAACAGAGTTTCCAGCCTGCAATGAAGCAGAGCTCAGGAGGACTGCATTCTGTGGGCACGCTTCTGTATCCCCAACCTTGCCGGATCCAATGCAGTATGCCTCACTAGATAAGCTGATTGCTGCTACGTACCGGACCCTACACGGGGCGGCCGACACTCCTATTACAGCCGCGGAGCGACTGGAAACCAAGACCATGCTGCTCCGCTCAGCTCAGACCGACAGCTTCACAGAGGAGACCAAAGCCCTCCAGACCAGTCGCCCAGTCCGCTCAGACAGCCGTCTTAGCACGCTGTCCCCTGAATATGACAGTCTTACTGGTCTCATCAGAGTCGGAGGCCGCCTTCGTCAAGCCGCAGACTTAGATCCAGACAGTATTCATCCCATCGTACTAGCAGCTGAACATCCCCTGACCAAGCTCATCATAAGGACTTATGATGACCAACTCCTTCACCCAGGTGCAGAGAGGCTATTTGCGGAGATAAGGCGCACCTATTGGATTCTCAGAGGACGTCAAGCCATTAAGAAACACCAGCACCAGTGTGTGGACTGTAGGAGATGGCGCGCCACACCTTCTACACCCAAGATGGCTGATTTACCTTCCTCACGGATGAGACTCTATAAACCCCCGTTCTGGTCAACGGGCGTAGACTGTTTCGGGCCATACACGATAAAGATAGGTCGTAGAAGAGAGAAACGCTGGGGAATTATCTACAAGTGTCTTACAACTAGATGTGTGCATCTCGAGCTCCTCCCTAGTCTTGACACCGATTCCTTCCTTATGTCATTACACAGATTTATCGCACGCAGAGGAAAGCCATACGAGATGTGGTCTGATCAAGGAACCAATTTCAGAGGTGGTCATAGAGAACTCCAAGCAGCATTTGAAAACATGGAGCCTGACCTCAAGCAGCAACTAGCCACGCAGGCTATCAACTTCTGCTTCAATCCCCCACACTCGCCTCATTTCGGAGGAGCCTGGGAAAGGGAAATCAGAGCAGTGAAGTCAGCTCTGCAAGTAGTCCTGAAGGACCAAGTTGTGGCAGAAGAAGTCCTACTCACAGCTCTCATAGAGGTTGAGGGCATTTTGAACTCAAAACCGCTTGGCTATGCATCGGCTGACATAGCCGACCCAGATCCCATCACACCAAATCTTCTCTTGATGGGGCGGCGTGATTCAGCACTACCCCAGGCAGTCTACGGCCCCTCAGGCACTCTTTCGACCAGAAGATGGATACACAGCCAGGTCATCAGTGACCACTTCTGGAAGCGGTTCATACAGAACTACCTCCCAGGACTGCAACTCCGACAGAAATGGAGGAAGTCCACTGACAACATGACCGTGGGACAAGCTGTTATGATTGTAGACTCTAATCTGCCTAGAGGCCTCTGGCCTGTGGGTATCATTTCCCAAGTTTTCCCAGGGACTGATGGTGTTGTTCGGGCTGCCGAAGTCAAGGTTAAAGACAGTCTCTATGTTCGCCCGGTGACTAAGCTAGTGGGACTCCCCAAAGTCCCTGAGGACTTAGATGATACTGTTCCGCAATAGCTTGACTTTAGCATGTGTGTATTTGTATCCATACAAATACAGGGGCGGCTGTTAAAAGTCCGCTTTCCAGAGGAAAAATGTTTGTGAACACCGTTTAGACTACATTACCCATGATGCACCTCGGTATCTGTACTTCCCGTTGGGAACGTGTTCAGCGCAGTTCAGCACAGCTGAAAGGTGTTGGATGATCAGCGTTTTACTCGTGCGTTCCTGTGTGAGTTACCCTTGGTGTGCGTTTATCATGTGAGTATTATAAGATGAGATTGATGCTTATTTGACTTTATCTGTGAGTTGCTCTGTGTAAATCACTAAGTAAGAAGCTAGTCCTGTTGCTAAGTTGCAGGTTTTGTTGGCCTACTTCAGGCAGCCTTGGTTGCAACTTATATGGCATTCCATATACGACTCACTGTCAAGTATGGTGGTTGGAGGTGGATAGAACTATTTTCTGTGTTATTGCGTGTCTCTGTCACTCTTGTGTTGTTTTAGTCCTTTGTCTATTTTTATGAAGGGTAGCTTTGGTGGGAGAACTCTTAATTCTGTTGTTCCTCCAGGTATAATAACAATAAATGCTACGCTATATCGTTTCATTTTACTGACAAATACTTCAACTAATTAAACATATTGTCTACAAAAAAGGACTCGGAGAAATCTGAGTCCATGGTCTTGGGCGGCTCGGGCCTCTGGTTAGGATGCCTCCTGGACTCCTCCCTGGTGAGGTTTTCTGGGAACGTCCAACTGGGGGAAGACCTGAAGGAAGGCCCAGGACACGCTGGAACTTGGTCTCTCGGCTGGCCAGGGAACGCCTTAGGATTCCCCCGGAGGAGCTGGTCCAAGTGACTTGTTACTCCCCCTGCGACCCGATTCTGGATAAGCGGCCAAAAACGAGTTCCTTTAATCTATTTAATTTTAATAGTACAGCTAATAAAGTTTATTTCTTGTACATCAACAGAGAATCTCACAAAACTGTCAGGAAATGCAAGGAGTACATAAAATCATGTTGAAATCCTTATCTTCTCAGTGCCTACACCCCCAGCAGGTCCCTGAGCTCCAGTGACCAAAGCCTACTGGTTGTGCAGCACCAGGCTAAAGGTCAAAGGTGACAGATCATCTGCTGCTGTGGCCCCCAGACTCTGGACCTCTCTCCCACTGAGCCTGAGATCAGTGGACTCAGTGGTCTCCTTTAAACTCTGCTCTGCTCTTATTCTGCCTTTCCTGGGATCTACTGACAATTTGTTCTTCGCATTTTAAACATACTCATTTGAAATCTTGTTTCATATTCTAATTTTATTTGATTTTTATTTATATAAAACATCATGTTTTTTCTTTCCATCTGTCTTGGTGACTATTTAAATATTTTGACGAATGTCACTGTTCTCACCCTTTAACTGGTTTAAAACTGTTTAATGTCTAACGTACATAACAGCTGTATGACAGTCAGGTCTGTTTCATGATTGTCACGTTGAGGGAAAGGTTGGACCCAAAGTGCAGGAACCCAGATTGACTCGAGGAGATGAGGTATGTAAGAAACAACAAAGTCTTTATTTTGAGAAACATAAAAAACCCAAAGACTTCAAACCCAGGGAGCCTCCTACTCAAAATAACCCACAGGAGGGAAAACAACTCGAACAGCTAGAAACACTGGCAACTGGAAATCAGGGGGCTACGAACACGCTGACATGACACAATGGACCAACAAACACCGAGAGACGAGGCGGGGTTATACACACAGGTGCTGGGTGAATAAGGGAACTGGGAGCAGGTGAGACTAATAAACTGAGAGGAGCAGAAACAGGCAGGGGAGAAAACCAGATGTAAATCCTGTAAAACAAAGCTACTAAACTAAAATACACCTGAACACTGTAGAACGAAGACACAGGAGATCTAGCGATAAGTAAACTAATGACCCACACGGGGAAGGAAACACAACACACTAAAGGAGATACGACTAGATCAGCGGAACATGTAGAAGACTAGAAACAAGTGAAGTGACTCGGGGAACATGAGGGAAACCTGGAGGGGGCTGGCGACCAAAGGGACACAGAACATGACAATGATGACTAATGACTAATAAAACACCAATAAACATTTGGCCCTTGCCACCTTTAGACCTCCACCAGAGGGCAGCAGACATCAATGGACTGGATGTGGTAGGTTTCCAAGGAAGGAACTAATCCTGATACTCCATCTGGATTCTTCAAAGTGGTTTGATGTGAACATATATATATATATATATATATATATATATATATATATATATATATATATATATATATATATATATATATAATTTCTTGTGAAGGCCTGGTCCCAGATGATCTCCGGACCAGCCCTGGTTCTTGGCTAGATGTGTCATGTTCTGTGTCCCTTTGTTCCCCAGCCCCTCCAGTTCCCACTCTGGATTCCCTTTTGTGTTCTCATGGCGCCCTCATGTGTCCTTTGTCTGCGTCTTTCCCCATGTGTCTCCATCCCTCTCTGGATTCCCTTTTGTGTTCTCATGACGCCCTCATGTGTCCGTTGTCTGCATCTCTGTTGTGTGTGTCAAGTTGTAGCCACAGCCTCTTGTTCCCCAGTTCACTGTATGTGTGTATGAGTTTGTGTGTGTCAGTATGTGTATGTCTTTGTGTGAGTTCTTCCCTTAGTCTTTAGGTTTAGTTTTGTGTTTTATATAGTGTCAGGTTTATCTGCCCTCCACTGTTCTCTTCCCCATCCAGATAATTGCTGTCACCTGCCTTCCCTCCAGCCTCACTCCACACACCTGCTTCCTGTTTCCCTAATTGCTCCTCCCTGTCTATATAAGCCCTCCTTGTCTCATTGTTCTTGTCGGTCCATTGTTGCTGTCAGTGTGAGTATTCTGTCAGTCTCTAGTTCCTCATCTCTAGTTTTACTTGTACTTCTTGTGTCTCAGTTTTGGATCACTAGTTTTTGGATTATGAACGTTTTTGGATTTTGGCTCCCCACCCCTTTGGATTTACATGGTTTTTGGTTCACCTTAAAATAAAGGATGTATTTTTCATCATCTCCTGCCTCGTGTCATCCTGGGTTTCTGCAATTTGGTTTCCAACATCCCTCCCATAACGTGACAAGATGGTTTTGGATTTAGATCTGTCGTCGTCTTCCTCCGCTTATCCGCGTCCGGGTCGCGGGGGCAGCATCCCAACTAGGGAGCTCCAGGCCATCCTCTCCCCGGCCTTGTCCACCAGCTCCTCCGGCAGGACCCCAAGGCGTTCCTGGACCAGATTGGAGATGTAACCTCTCCAACGTGTCCTGGGTCGACCCGGGGGCCTTCTGCCGGCAGGACATGCCCGAAACACCTCCCCGGGGAGGCGTCCAGGAGGCATCCTGACCAGATGCCCAAACCACCTCAACTGGCTCCTTTCGATCCGGAGGAGCAGCGGTTCTACTCCGAGTCCCTCCCGAATGTCCGAGCTCCTCACCCTATCTCTAAGGCTGAGCCCGGCCACCCTACGGAGGAAACTCATTTCGGCCGCTTGTATCCGCGATCTCGTTCTTTCGGTCATTACCCAAAGCTCATGACCATAGGTGAGGATTGGGACGTAGATCGACCGGTAAATCGAGAGCCTGGCTTTCTGGCTCAGCTCCCTCTTCCCCACGACAGATCGGCTCGGCGTCTGCAGTGATGCAGACGCCGAACCAATCCGCCTGTCGATCTCCCGATCCCTCCTACCCTCACTCGTGAACAAGACCCCGAGATACTTAAACTCCTCCACTTGAGGTAGGACCTCTCCCCCGACCCGGAGGTGGCAAGCCACCCTTTTCCGGTCGAGAACCATGGTCTCAGATTTGGAGGTGCTGATCCTCATACCAGCCGCTTCACATTCGGCCGCGAACCTACCCAGCAGGAGCCGAAGGCCAGAGCTGGATGAAGCTAGGAGGACCACATCATCCGCAAAAAGCAGAGACGAGATTCTCCTGCCACCAAACTCGACACACTCCACACCACGGCTGCGTCTAGAAATTCTGTCCATAAAAGTGATGAACAGAACCGGTGACAAAGGGCAGCCCTGGCGGAGTCCAACCCTCACTGGGAACAGGTCCGACTTACTACCGGCTATGCGGACCAAACTCACGCTCCTCTGGTAAAGGGACTGAATGGCCCTTAACAGAAAGCCACCCACCCCATACTCCTGGAGCGTCCCCCACAGGGTGCCCCTGGGGACACGGTCATAAGCCTTCTCCAAATCCACAAAGCACATGTGGATTGGTTGGGCAAACTCCCATGCCCCCTCCATCACCCTTGCAAGGGTATAGAGCTGGTCCACAGTTCCACGGCCAGGACGAAAACCACATTGCTCCTCCTCTATCTGAGATTCAACTATCGATCGGACCCTCCTCTCCAGTACCTTGGAGTAGACCTTTCCAGGGAGGCTGAGGAGTGTGATCCCCCTATAGTTGGAACACACCCTCATGTCACCCTTCTTAAAGATGGGGACCACCACCCCGGTCTGCCACTCCCTAGGAACTGCCCCCGATGACCAAGCAATGTTGTAGAGACGTGTCAACCATGACAGCCCTACAACATCCATAGCCTTGAGATACCCAGGACGAACCTCATCCGCCCCCGGGGCTCCGCCGCTGTGTAGTTGTTTGACTACCTCAGCAACTTCTGCCCCCGAGATCGGACAGTCCATCCCCAGGCCTCCCAGCTCTGGTTCCTCCTCAGAATGCGCATTGGTGGGATTGAGGAGCTCCTCAAAGTATTCCTTCCACCGTCCGACTATAGCCTCAGTTGACGTCAGCAGCTCCCCATCCCCACTGTAAACAGTGTGAGCGAGTTGCTGCCTTCCTCTCCTGAGGCGCCGGACAGTTTGCCAGAACCTCTTTGGAGCCGATCGATAGTCTTTCTCCATGGCCTCACCAAACTCCTCCCACGCCCGAGATTTTGCCTCGGCAACTGCCACTGCTGCACCCCGCTTGGCTATCCGGTACCTGTCTGCTGCCTCCGGAGACCCACTGACCAGCCACGCCCTGTAGGCCTCCTTCTTCAGCTTTACGGCTCCCCGAACCTCTGGTGTCCACCAGCGGGTACGGGGGTTGCCACCACGACTGGCACCGGCCACCTTACGACCACAGCTAGCAACAGCCGCCTCGACAATCGCAGAGTGGAACAAGGCCCACTCGGACTCAATGTCCCCCACTGCTCTCGGGACGTGGTCAAAGCTCTGCCGGAGGTGGGAGTTGAAGACCGTCTTGACAGGTTCTTCTGCCAGGCGTTCCCAGCAGACCCTCACTATGCGTTTGGGTCTGCCAGGTCTACGCGGCATGTTCCCTTGCCATCTGATCCAACTCACCACCAGGTGGTGATCAGTTGACAGCTCCGCCCCTCTCTTCACTCGGGTGTCCAAAACATATGGCCGCAGGTCAGATGATACGACTACAAAATCTATCATCGACCTGTGACCTAGGCTGCCCTGGTACCAAGTGTACCGGTGGGCATCCTTATGTTCGAACATGGTGTTCGTTATGGCCAAACTGCGGCTTGCACAGAAGTCCAATAACAAAACACCGCTCGAGTTCAGATTAGGTGGGCCGTTCCTCCCAATCACACCCCTCCAGGTCAAGCTGTCATTGCCCACGTGAGCATTGAAGTCCCCCAGCAGGACAATGGAGTCCCCTGATGGAGCACTATCTAGCACTCGTCCCAGGGACTCCAAAAAGGGTGGGTACTCTAAACTGCTATTTGGCCCATAAGCACAAACAACAGTCAGGACCCGTTCCCCGACCCGAAGGCGCAAGGAAGCTACCCTCTTGTCCCCCGGGGTAAACCCCAACACACAGGCAGAGAGTCTCGGGGCTAACAAAAAGCCAACCCCAGCCCTCCGCCTCTCACCCGGAGCAACTCCAGCAAAGTAGAGTGTCCAAGCCCTCTCCAGGTCTCGGGTTCCAGAGCCAATGCAATGTGTCGAGGTGAGTCCGACTATATCTAGCCGGTACCGCTCAACCTCTGCCACAAGCTCCGGCTCCTTCCCCGCCAGCGAGGTGACGTTCCATGTCCCAAAAACTAGTTTTCTTGTCCGGGGATTGGACCGCCAAGGCTCCCGCCTTGGTCTGCCACCCGATTCACATTGCACCGGACCCTTCATGTTCCTCCTGCGGGTGGTGGGTCCACAGTTGGACGAGCCCATGTATCCGGTTCGGGCTGGGCCCGGCCGGGCCCCATGGGCGAAAGCCCGGCCACCAGGCGCTCACTCACGGGCCCCAACCCCAGGCCTGGCTCCAGGGTGGGACCCCGGTAACCCTCCGGGCCGGGTACTCCGACTCTTCGTTTTAACCGCCATGAAAGATCCTTCGAACCGTTCTTTGTCTCACCCTTCACCTAAGACCAATTTGTCATGGGAGACCCTACCAGGGGCACTAAGTGCCCCAGACAACATAGCTCCTAGGATCATTAGGGCACTCAAACTCCTCCACCACGATAAGGTGACGGTTCAAGGAGACGATTTAGATCTGTCTAATCCAAACAAGCTCGGAGGAGGTAAATGATGTATGACCATAAATCAGGACTGCACTGTTGCCTCACAGCAAGAAGGTTGCAGGTTTGAATCCCGGCTGCAGCCTTTCTGTGTGGAGTTTTCTTCTCCTCGTTTATGCAGTCTGTTTGGCCATATCTGTGTTTTGTTTAATGAAAAGAGGAAACCCCTGTAAACAAAGTAGATGTGGATACAGTCTCGCTCTAAAGTTGTGTTTTCGCCTCCCCCTCAAAACTTCATTTTTCCTTTTAGTGATGTGTCGGTCACAAACGACCCGGCTCTAAGAGCCGGCTCTTTGAAGTGAACGACGGGAGCCGGCTCATCATTGAGAGCCGTCCCCTCCCCTCTTGCTTGGGTGAAAGCCACAGGTGATTGGTCAACATGTGTAACTGCGTGTCGAGACTGTCTACACACAGAGCAGTAGGGGCGGGGAAGAGGGAGGATCAGACTCAGACACACGGCAGAGCACATGCGGGTGAGGGAACGAGGAGGAGGAAAAAGGCGAGCGAGAGAGAGAGGAGAGTGCGAAGAAGACCGTGAGAAAATGAGCGCCAGCAGTCGGAAAGTGGAGATTTCTTAAAGTGTTCAGTTATTAAATCCAAAGAAATGATAAATATTTGATATGTAGCATTTTTTTACATTAGTACATTATTTTACATATAGTTTTGCATTATTTGGGTTATAAATGTATTCTACACAACTGAAAATCTGAGGAGCCACTTGGGAGCCGAAAGAGCCGGCTCTTTTTGGTGAGCTGAGCCAAAAGATCCGGCTCTCTAAAAAGTGCCGGAATTCCCATCACTGTTTCCTTTAAACTGCGTCATCAGGGTATTTCCGCACTGTCACGCGTGGGTGGAGGAGAGTTTCACCGCAAATGAAAAAAAAAAAAAGAACCGTGTCAAGTTAGACTTCAGACAACACTGGAAGTGCTCTGAGTTCCTTCCAAAATAAAAGCACATATTTCATTCGTAGGAAAAGTATAAGCAGCGTTATGAGAAGATTCAAGTAAAAATAATTAAGTCATTGTCACTTTTTACAAAGTACAACGAAACTCTAAGGTGCAGTCCCCTCAGAGGCATTCAAGATTGCAAAAGACAATAATTTTAACAAGAAAAATAATAAAATATTACAATGTTTCAGTGAACACATTTGTTCGTTGTAAACTAACCACTTGGCTTCTTCTTAAACTCATTTTCTGTCCGGTCCTTGCACACAACATCTCCGTGACAACAGGTGTTGGTGTGTGATAAGAAAGGTGAACAATTGCAGGTCAAAAGAAAACTTTTCTGCTTAAAATTCTGTCTGTAGTTTTAAAATATTAGGAAGCTTAAATGAAAACAGTCAGTTAAAAGTCAAGATAGGACCTGAAAGACACCTCCTCTTTACTAATATCAATGTTAAGTGCGTGGAAGTTTGTAACAAGCGTTGCATAACTTTGGTAGTTTTTGCCTTTTAAACTTTAGAGACCCCTTAGAAGTGTCTCCTAAAAATGTATAAAACATACTTTTTCTTGAAGTCGATCAGCTTGCTATGTTAAAGCTGGTCCTGAGCCATGTGTTTTATTATTATTATTATTAAACAGTTAAATTGTGCATTGTGCCTGAATGAGTCACAAGTTAGAGTTAACAGCAGAAACCTCCTCAAACAACTTTCTAGCCACGTGCTTGAATAAATAGGTTAAAAAAGTGAAAAAAGTAGCCATCAAACATTTAAGTATCCTCAAGGAAAGCACTTTCAAAGATAATAGATTACAGGAAAGTTCAGATCATTTACATTAAACACATGCATGACATGTTTCTTTTTAGATTATTTCAATTTTAAACCTGCAACATGAAGCGCAGTGACTTAATAAAATCATAGCTTGGATATTTTGAAGTAGGTTTTTATGGAAGACCGCTTATCTGCTGTTGCATCTTAGAACAACCTCAGTTTGGAGAAACTTAAACAGGCCCCATTCTAGTTGCTCATCAGAATAAAAGTGCAACATTTACTAGCATTTACGCCAATGCTAGCCCTTCAGCTAATGTTTATTTTAAAAACACGTGTTCTGCGTAAATAAATGCATTTATTATGTGAAAGTATTGTGGAGTAAACATTTATTACTATTTGAGAATTTAGGGTTAAATCTGTATTTCAGAACTGTTCAATGTTTCTTTTATTTTATCCCAACAAAAAAGTCATTTTAAGAAAAGAATCATGTTCAGAAATAAAGTCGCTGTAGCTAATGAATCAGTCACGCTGGCTTTAGCTAAGTATTTGTTGCGTAAAAACAAATAATGGCAGAACGTCTTGTGCGCGCGCTGGCTGGAACGTATGTTCCTCACCGGAAGTTGCGTCGTCACTCTGTGTCACTTCACATCTGCACACAGATGTAGGTGGGGCGAGGGGGCGAAGGGACGACTCTGTCAAGAAGTTTTCGGAGTCCGCACTGCTGGATATTGTTCTTACTAATAAAACACAAATAAACGGGCTGAAGAGGAGCGGGAGGAGCGGACGGCGAAGAGCGAGGCGGATTCAGCCATGGACGGTGAGTTTAGCTCTGGCTAGCTCGTGCTGTTTACTCCGCTACAGGACAGGAGGTGAAACTGTTTGGGAGTTGTTGTTTTGCGCAAAGGGAAAACCCCGATATCGTTGCACTAACAGGAGCAGTCCGCTCCCAGACACTAAAACTAAACCCTGCGGTTTACTTTAACCCATTATTATTGGTAATTTGTTTATAGTCGAACGCGACACCACTGTTCTGTTTGATTTCGTTTTTCTGTGTTCGGCTAGCTCACCTGGCACGCGCCAACCTGCCTCCCCTCTCCGCCGGGCCTAATGGCAAACGTCGTTCACAAATGTTTATTTTCCTAATAACTGCTCCAGTATTAATCAGTAATACCACGTTAATGACTCGTGAGGCTAATGCATGACTCGCTTTTTAACTCGGCGTGCATTTACCTCAACAGTTAAAGACTTAGTTTAGAATTAATTTCACATATTTGGACCTTGTTATTTAAAAGTAACCCGAAACTGTTACAGTTTTATAAAATATGCGTGCGGAACATCTGATGCGACTTATTTGACTGCTTTTTATACAGTTTTCGGATCTCAGTCAGTTCAGACAAACTTTTGACCTTTTGTTGTTGTAAACACGTTTTAGTTCAGATCCACTCTCCAACATGGTCTGAAGGTATTTAGCAGCATTTACAGGAAGATCTGGTAGGGGTACCAAACAACAGGATGCTGGTGAAGTCATGCCTGAGTGTGGTCGGATGAATTGAAAGTGACTCGCAGTAGTCTCCAGATCATCAGCTGGGTTTTGATATCACCGCACGTTATTTGAATGCAAACAGTAAAGTAGTTTTGGTTTACTTTATTTTTTTTTAATTAGCATGAATCGTGTCATTCAAATTAAACCCTCCTCTGAAACTTGGCATGCTTATTCAGATGAATGATGCAGGACACGCGTTGAATATTGGACTCTCTGATTTCTTGCTGCCTGGATTTCTTTCCAGCTTGATCTTGCTTTCAGCGTGAAAGCAGACATGTCACAACTTGGAAAGGATCCTGCTCACCATGTGTTGGAGCTGAGCTCCTGGCTAAAGAGGTGGAGCTTTGGCCACCTGATCTCGTCTTTTCTTGTTGCTCCAGATCACCTGAAACTAAGGTCCTGCCTGCTTTTCTCTCACGCTTCAGCCTTCTAGTAACACAGCTGGTAATCTGACACTGGTGTTACACCCTGCCTGTCACTGTTCTCCTCACTTCTTTCCCTCCCTCTGGAGTTTGGCAGGCAATTTATGAGCTGTAATTATATTTAGCTGGGAAGCCCTTGCGTCTTGGCGGCCTCCGACCCCGTTTGGACGCTGCTCCGGTCTGGTAGATTTCCTGTCCGACCACACCACAAATGACAAACTCGGACTAAACCACAAATATGTGCTGAAGCGTTTTTCTCAGTTATTTGCGTTGCTGTATTTTATGTGTTGTGCAATGTAGCTGAATGCCCTTTTTGTTTATGCACCGCAGGTGTGTACCGATGGGGGATGACCCCTCATAACTCAGGTAAAGGCACGTTTTCACACTGAAACCTTACTTGGATAAATTGATTACCAACATAACTGGTGTTGACATTCTAGTCCTTCTCTTCCTCTCCATCAGTCCAAACAACAAACCCTCACATCGAGATCATTGAGCAGCCGAAGCAGAGGGGGATGAGGTTTCGGTACAAGTGTGAGGGCCGTTCAGCCGGCAGCATTCCTGGAGAGAAAAGCAACGACACGACGAAGACCTACCCCGCCATCAAGGTTAGTTAATGTATAGCTTTTCCTCCGGTGATAGGCCCTGTGATTACACCCATGTGAATGGAATGGACATTAAAAATGTAATTTTCTGTAAATCTCTGACCACTTGGAGACTTGTTGATACGTGGATGCAATCCAAGCAGTCCAGAAGTTTCTTAACATGTTTTTCATATTTTTAAATGAATGTTCAGAATGAATGAAGCCTCGGTTCCGTAAGGTTTTTAGTCAGACCAAATGGTAACAGTGATGACCCAAATCACCAGTAAGTCTGATCATAACAGAGAAAGTGAGCTAGCGTTAGCCTGTCATCCAACTCCTCCTCGTGGAAACACGCCAGAAGAAAAGGGATGTGAGGTTACTAAAGATTGTAGGAGGAGACGTTCTCATAGGAAAAATATATTAAAGTGACATTTCCCCCAAAAATAAATGTACAGGAGACATATCGTCCTTTTAAATGATTCCTTTTTACATCTAAGCCATTCGGTTGGGGTCTAAATACAGTGAAACTGCAGTTCTTTGGTCTGAATTCCTTATTGTTGCTCTACAGACCCTCATCTACCCCTGTTCTGAGGAGAGTCTGAGAATGAGCCGTTTTTGGGTACTGTCTCTTTAAATCTGGAGAAGGAGCTGTAAACTCCGCCCCCCACCACAGTGCAGACCTACTCTCCTCCCCCACTCGTACTTTGTAGTTCTACAGAGAAATCATTATCTAGCGTAGCAGAAACGTTATGTTAGCATTTTTAAAATGTGGGGAGAGTTGTCCATCAAGCTTTTTCAGCGCCACGCTGTCGCGTCGCCCACCCCAGTTCCATGATGTCATCGCCATATTCTGCAATGATAGACAGTAACTTTAATGACATATTTTGTTTACAAGCAGCTTTAGGAAAGTTGGTTCTTTAGCTTTCCTGTTTATAGTCACGTTTGTGCTGTTTTGGTTCATCTTTTACTTTGTTTACAAGTTCACTTTGCTGCTGTGACTTCATATTCTCCTAAAAGTTAGTGATGCACCGATGTGAAGTTTTAGGGCCGATACCGATATTAATATCACTGTTTTGGCTGATAACCGATATTCTGACATTAATGCTTCTAAAATCAGCAATTTTGTATAAAATGAAAATTATTTAAGCTGAATTTACATTAGTATGTTCACACACCACACACATTTATGCTTCTGAGATTATTACAATCACTGTTCACATGACTAAACAAATACACACCACCCCCCTCACCCTCTGAAACAGGCAAACCAACGGAGACGAGATGGAAAAAATACTGGTTGTTCATATTGGCCCGGTTTTATTTATTGGACCGATACCGATATTGATGCCGATATATTGTCCATCCCTACTCCAAATGCAATAAAATAGTGACACTTAAAATGATATAAACGATTCCATATGAAAGGAAGCTCATTAGAGTGCAGCACAGACAGACTTACTACATGCTGCAGCTGTTTTTACAGGCCAGCTGCTGCTGAACTTGGGGAAAGTTATTCTGTACACGTCCAGATCAGATGGTTGTTTACAGAAAATAATGTAATTCTATCATTTCCAAACAGACTAAACCAGTGAAACATCAAATAAGTCACTCTGCTGTCATCAGATGGAGGGATTCAGGGGGTGAGGTGTTCCTAATGAGGGTGCCTACGCCTAGGGCTAAAGTGTCATCACTCACTTTGGTCTGGTCCAGACGCCGTCTCTTTACTGGTGGTCCTCAGTAGGTGACATGAAGCTCCAACATCTGAGCATTCTGTGTACCTTAGAGGAGAAGAAAAGTAACATTAGCAAGCTGGCTAAATTATTTTTACTAGCATCTCAGGGACTTGGAGAAGCAGTCTTCACTTACCTAAACATCAGACCAGAGTTTGTCCCAGCTGAGCTCATCAGGGCGTTAGGCTGACAGCCTGTCAGTGAAACACGGCTCCAGTCTTCTGGATGTGGACTCTAAAAAGCAAAGGAACATTTTTACTTTCGTTTAAATTATTTTACAGCTGATTTTATCAGCCTTCCGACGCTCACGCTCATACAGACGGTGAGCTTCGCTGTGTCTGACTGATGCAGAGTTCGTTTTTATATCTGCAGTGAGACAAAAGCTAACCTCACTTGTTTCCAGGTTGTTTCCTGTCATGTTTTCCATGTTGCCCATTCAAACACCAGTGTTTCCCTGGTTCTTCTTCTTCTTTTCCTCAGGCAGACTAGACGCCTAGTTGGTGTATTGTTGCCACAGCAACCGTCAGTTCACTCTCAAAGATGTTCACACCCTCATGTAAACACAGACACGACATAAAAAAGCGAGCAGCGTGCCCACACACTGACCATCCTCCACCCGCGACAAGGTCCGTAGACTAAAAACCCTAACCCCTACGGAACCCAATAACCCGAACAGGGCCCTCCTCTTGTCCGAGTAATCGGGACAATGCAGCAATACGTGTCCCACCGTTTCCAGCGCCCCACAGCAGCACAGACCGTCAGGGTGCTTCCCCACCAACAGGAGACCCCCCCCCCCCCCCCCCACAACAAAAACTACTACATCTAGTGTTTTGTATGACCACCGTGATTTTCAAGGACAGCACCAAGTCTTCTAGGCTTGGAATGAACAAGATGGCGACATATTACAACATCTATCTGTTTCCTTTCTTCAAGAAGAACCTCTTTTAGATGCTGGATGGAGGTTTATGTTTATTTAGCAGACGCTTTTATCCAAAGCGACTTACAATTTATAACCTATAGGTCATGTTGTGATGTTGTGAGAGTGATGCTCAACTTGCTGCTGCAGAATTCCCCACAGGTGTTGGATTGGGTTCAGATCAGGAGACAGACTTGGTCATTCAATCGCCTTCACCCTGTTCTTCTTCAGAAATGCAGCAGTAGCTTTAGATGTGTGTTTAACCAGCTGTAGCATGTGGAGAAGAGGGGTGGAGACACTGTAATAGTAATGGTAAGCTGGTATGTTGAGGAGTGGAGGAAGAACCTGGGTTGGATCCATGGCATTCAGAGCTGCTTCTCATCTTACATGAGTGTTTCTGTCACAGGTGCACAACTACAGCGGTCCCCTACGGGTTCGCATCTCTCTGGTGACAAAGAATCCCCCGTACAAACCCCATCCTCACGAACTGGTGGGGAAAGACTGTAAACATGGCTACTACGAGGCCGACCTGCAGGAGCGACGGATACACAGGTGTGTTACAAATAACCACACACACACACACACATTTCAGCAAGGCAGCTGAGCTGGTAGTTTTGAGCCTATGTTACACGAGGATGCTTGCAGAAAGCTGTGGAAATGATGTATAAAACGTCACACTGAAAGTAAACTACAGTCTGATGACCACATGAAGCAGGGAAGTTTATCGGTCAAACATTAACAGAATACCCAGTGCCCCGATGAGTTCGTCTCTACAGGTTTTACTGCCAGTAAAAGTTTGTTTGACAGTCAGGAGATAAAACCGTCTCACTTGTACTTCGTAGTGAAAGAACTGAAGGATTGTGGCGAGTTGAATGAGTGGCTTTGTTACGTAATCAAACTGGTTCTCCTGGTTGGAGGGAGATTTGTTTGAGATCTGTGGGTTGAGTGATGAAATCCAAACAAACGGTATACTGCAGACAATGGCTGGATCGTTGTTGAGTTAGTCCATCCAGCGGGTACATTAGTCATTTGTTCTTCACACAAATAGAAAAGGTATGGTTTAAAAACTGTTTATTAGCACAATTAGAGCAGTAAAGTGGGCAGAAGTCTAAACAGAGTTTTATTGATCCATTAAACATGTCAAGAGGTGCTCAAACATGTCTGAAAACCTTTGAAGGGTTCCTTTCCAATCCAATCCAATTTTATTTATAAAGCGCATTCACAAGGCATTACAACCAAACAAGGCGCTGTACACTAAAAATGTTGGTTAATTAAACCGGCGTTATACAAACATGTCGAACACAGATAAAAGATAAAAAGGAAATACAACATAATTCCCAAAACTAACAGCTAAAAATCAATAAGACACAGGGTGAAATAAAAATAGGAAAAAACATTTTAAAAAAGAACCTCAATAGTACGGAAGTTGATATTGTGAAGTCCATTTTTAAACAGTGCAGATATAAGTGAGGTTCATAATTATGTGGTATAAGCTAGGTTGAAGTAGTGAGTTTTCAGGCGTGATTTAAAAATGCTAGCTGTTGGTGCTAGCCTCACTAGCAGTGGTAATGCGTTCCACAGCTTGGGTGCACAGACAGAGAAAGCCCTCTCTCCACGGCTTTTTAAACGTGCATTCGGAACAGCTAGGAGGAGCTTATCTTCAGACCTGAGAGCACGCGGCGGGTTGTAGTAATGGACAAGTTCACACAGATATGGAGGAGCTTGATGGTTCAAGGATTTGTAAGTGAGAAGCATAATTTTGAAATTTATCCTGAACTGCACGGGCAACCAGTGGAGAGATTCCTTTGGGACTTATGCCCAGAGGAATCCCAGCTAACATTTACTATTTTGGTGTATAATCTTTTAAAAAGAAGTGAAATGTATGTTCAGTTTCTAACAGATCCATCAGGCTAAATGGACTGTTTATTAGTGAGAGTTAGGATTTTTGAGTTCATACCAATGACTGTAGAAAATATGAACCAGTTCTCCGTGACATCACCCATAGGTCAAACTCTGAGCCAGTGTAGCTACGACCTAATTGAGATAACCAAAGCTAACGGAGGTTTGCGAACGCTCATAGCCAGAAATCGCGAATGGATGAAGCATGCATCAACTTATCAAGCTGCTGTTTCTGGCGTCTCCCTCAGAGAGTTTCACAGGTGGCCAGCATGGTTACAGCCTTGCACCGCAGCGGTCAGAGCACCCCGCAGATGTTGCTGCACCTGTAGTCAGAGATCTACAAAGCTGCTGATGCAGAGACGGTAACAAGTTTCAGTACCCAGCCCAAGCAGCATGCCTAATTTCATCCCATTTTTGACCAAGCAGTATTATGTCACATCCCCAGTATTGTACTCCATTCCGCCAGTGATTTAAAGTGGTCTGTTGGCGCGGTCAATACCACAGCTAGCCATCTTTGTCAGATAATTACATGATTAACATCCTAACATGAATGCAACCGATGGTCAAGTTCAGGCAGTTTGATTAGTCCCACACTTTCAACGTGAGGCTGAGACTTAGGCCTTTCCCTGAGCTAGCCGCTAATGCTAGCTCTGACGGCTCATGCTACCTTTCAGTCAAACTCTAATTATTCATAATTTCAAGAATTTAATTACACCTAAACAGAGTTTAAAAAGTCCCCCCCTCTGAGTTGTCATGGCGATAAACTTGGAACATTAAAGCTAAAATGTTTTTGTACCAGACTGTAAAAATGTTTGTTCTGGCTGTGAAGCTGACACTTTTTAACATGGGAGTCGATGAGAATTTGCTCTGTTTTGGAATCAGCAACTAGCGGATGAGAACTGCAAGTTTTGTCACGTCTGTTGGTTTCATGAACACAAAGCTGACTATTTTCATGTCCTGTCTCTCTTCCTGCATCTCCTCTCAGTCCTCCAGAAAAACTGCTGCCTAGCTTTCCTACTTTTTCACCTCATGAGCTACTGTTGAACCAAGCAGATGGAAGGGGTCTACCGACTCTGAAAGTAGCAAAGTGCCCACTGCACGGCCGCGGCAGTGAGGTAAACTCGCTGGAGCATGGGTAATACGCTCTGTAGCAGCAGAGCGTGTCAGGCAGGAATAACTGAGAGAAAGTACCAGAGAATATGAGCAGACATGAATACCTCTCCGCCCTTATTCTTTGAGTGGACAGGTTTTTATTTAAAGATAAGCGCTTTGGCTTTTAATATAGTATAATGTGACTTTATTTTATTTGTATACAAATGAACTTGTTTTATTGTGTGGTTTTAATGTACTGCACCCTTTTTTTTTAGCTTCGTTGTAATTCAAAAGTGATTTACAAATAAAATGGCAATGGTAGTATTCTTTTGGAGAATTGTGGCCGTGTGCAGGACGCAGCTGCCTGAAGCGCATGAAGAATCCGCGCTCTCCGTCCTCTCCACTCTAAAGAAGTCCCGGTACACTGAGAGTCCATATAATTACGTAGTCTAGGTCAGTGCTAAATTTGTAAGTCAAACGTTCCCAGAACGCAAATACTGATGTCAAACCAAAGTTCGCTAAAGGCGAAACAGATGCTGGAACACGCACTATTTTTCTGTCCTGTCTGTCTACTATCTTCCTGCATCTCCTCTCGATCCTAAAGAAAAACTGCTACCCGGCTTCATATGTTTTCACCTCATGCGTTACCTTTGATCTGCAGTTCAAAAAGATCTACCGACCGCAGCAATAGCGGGGTGCGCGCCGGCTGCACCAGTGAGGTGAAGTCACCGGAGGACAAAACAGGTGATGCGCTCAGCTCCGCAGCAGCGAAACGCATCAGGAGCAGATAAAAAACAAAAAGCATGAAAGGATATGACCCGACATGAACGACCGAGTGTTAACTTTGTTTTTGAGGTGGCGACTGAATGTAACTGTGGCCGCGCTCAGGATGCATCTGGCTGGAGCGCGTCAACGATCAGAGCTCTGTGCCTCTCAGCTCAAAATAATCCTCGGAGAGTCCACATAAATAATGTCATATAAGTAGAACCAGGATCATTTTTGGGCTCCCCCTGGGTGTGTAAGCTGAGGGCTCCCAGGGGAGCCTGTCACCCTTTCGGGTGAGCTGGGCTCCCTTAAACTCACCCGTAAATCGAACCCTGCGTATAGCACAACTTGGTCGCGTGAGTTGCCAGAACCTAGCAGACAGTTGCCGGAATGGTCCTTTCAAAATAAGATCTTTCCCGGATCTTGTTCTGGCAAGAATCGGCTCAAATGAACCCCTGGTCTAAGTAGAAACTTGTCTTTTTTCG
This sequence comes from Nothobranchius furzeri, assembly GCF_043380555.1. Classification (NCBI taxonomy): domain Eukaryota; kingdom Metazoa; phylum Chordata; class Actinopteri; order Cyprinodontiformes; family Nothobranchiidae; genus Nothobranchius; species Nothobranchius furzeri. The sequence goes on from NC_091754.1 coordinate 63,706,049, forward strand.
GGCTCTCCTTGTGTGTGTCCATTGAGGGTTTCCAGGGGAGTCCCATCACCCTTTTGAGGGAGCCGTGCTCCCCCTGGCTCCCCCGTAATTCAAAACGTAGAGTTTGATATTAAAAAGGAGATAAATGTGTGACACTAAAGATGAGAGTGAAACCTCAGCCTTGGGTTTTTTGTCTCAGACTGTACTTGCTTTCAGTTTTCAGAACCTGGGTATACAGTGTGTGAAGAAGAAGGACGTGAACGAGGCCATCACCTGTAGGCTGCAGACAAACAACAACCCCTTCAACAGTAAGTGAAGGAAGCCCCTTTCTGTCTTCATATGTGAAGCTGTGTTTATTCAGCTGAAACTTGAGGGGAAGTGTTGATTATTTTTGCTCCTAATGCAGCAGCTCTACTTGACAGGATGCAGCCTGACTGTGGTTTGTGATTGGGATCTCCGCCCTTTTCCTCTCTCTGTTGTGGTTACAGTTCCCGAGCCCAAGGTGTGGGAGGAGGAGTTTGACCTGAATTCTGTTCGGCTTTGCTTCCAGGCCTCCATCACCGGGCCTACTGGAGAGCTGTTTCCCCTGGAGCCTGTTGTATCACAGCCCATCTTTGACAACAGTGAGTCAGAAACAGGTTAAACGTGGGTCACAAGTAACTGTTTTAGGCCTCCTGGCCAGTAATCCAGTGGTTCAAGTGGGCCGGTACGCAGTACCAGCGCTTCTTATTTCAACCTCAGTGTACCGGGACTTTTTTTGTAGGGATCAGTGCATACCGGTAGGTTTTCTGTTCATCTATCGGTTGAAATCTCTGAGATTTCTGCAAAAAACTGGTCCGTCTCCATTATTACTAGAATAAAGCAGAGACCTGCCAGAAAAACATGCAAACTTTAGAAGATCAGCTGCAGGAAAAAGAACGTTTGTGTGAAGATCTCCATAAACATTTGGAGCAGGAATCGTGGCTGAGACGCCAGTTGGTGCAGGAGCAGAGGAACAACCAGATAAACGAACACGTAAGAAATGAAGGACTTAAATTAATCACTAAGAACAAAATAAGGTAGAAACTTCAGCAAAACATCTGCAGGATTTACAAAGTCAGCTTCTGGAAAAGGAAGCTTTGTGTGAAGATCAGACTAAAACGGTAGCCCCAGAAACATCTGGGGGGTGTTCTTGAGACAGATCCAGATGAGGATTTTCAGATAGGAACAGAGGTTAGCTCGCCAACAGTCTGGATCAGGAGAAGTAAACCGTTTCCATGGAAACGCCTCTTCACCCGAAGAGGACTTCAGCTCCAAAGCAGACGTTCCACTAACAGCTGGAAGAAATCTGGACAACATTTCTATGTGGAGGCGTTTCAAAAAGCGTATTACTCCAGCGTGTTTCCAGGTTAGATTAGATTACTAATCTAATCTAAAGAGTTGTGATGTGAAAGCCTTCACTGACCGTTCATCCACAGGATCGGGATCACACCGGTCAGGTCTCCCGTCTTTGGCTGGAAACGGTTTTAAAAACTGTAAACTATTTTACTCCTCGTTCCCGCCGTCTTCCTGAATTATTATTCGCTGAAAACGTTCCGTTAATAAGTTAATTCAAGAGGACCCCCCCGCCCTCAGCATCTCCTGCTCCCGTTCTCATGCTCTCCTGTATTTTAATTTCCTAAACGTAACAGGATGTCCAGACAGACTCCTGAACCCTTCTGTCAGCGCTTGTCCTCAGGGACGTCCACACACCTCCGCTGTCTCAGTGACGTAGGAGACGGATTTAATGCGACATGATCGTTCAGACTGCAGTTGCTTAGCTTCTTTGGTCTGAAAAGCCTCATGGTATTGGGGTGTTTGATCTCATCTTTAAGTATGCATCTTAAGAGCTTAGATGCAGGCTGAATGTGAATAGGGGTAGTTCCCTGCATTAGCCACCAAAGGAAAAACGGCAGGAAAACATAGGCGGAGATCCTGGGGGGCCAGGGAGGACACAACTCCCCCTTCCATAAAGTTTTTCTAAAAAATGGTACGGTCCAGTAAAACAGTTTTGAATGGGCCGGCCTGCTGGTTCCCTGCGATGCTGCCAGTTATTGCTGCGAGCAGCCCAGTGTCACAAGAGGAGCAGATAAAAACCAGTAAGTTTGTCATTACACCACTAGTTCCACTGCTACAGAAAAAAATGTAGTTTCCTGTGCTAAATCCAAACTTTTCCAGTGATGTGTCTTTATTCAGGAGCCACACTCCTGGTTCTCCTGCTGCAGCACGTCTAGTGACGGGGAGCGGGGTTGTAACGCTTCTCCCAGTTTGTGGTGAAGAAATCTGTGAGACGAAGGCCGTCTGTAGCTAGAAAAAAAGATCTGACCCAAAACTGTTGCAACCCATTTTAACTTTTAATCAGCAACTGTTTTGTTACTAATATACATAATATTTATATGTGTAGTAACAGCTGCACGAGTAAAAATGAAGTCAAACCCTTAAAAACCAAATAGGTGGCCGTTTCTAACATTTATTCCAAATTTCTATAGATCTATTTAATGTTTAGGATGAGCAGAAGATGTTTTACACAATGAGTTCAAGGAGGATATTTGATTTCTAATACTATTATTTTCATGGGCAGTTTGTGCATTTTTTAATAGCTTCCACATCATGTGACTTAGACAGTGTAGGATAGTAAATGTTGCGCTTTTAAGCTTAATACATTACCTCTGCTTATGACCAGTAAGCTGTGATACTCTATATAAATGTAGAATATCAACCTGCTTGGTCTTTGGATGTTTGATCAGGAAATTCTAGGATTCTTTTCTTTTTCAGGGATCAAACACACTTCGTCTCAATTCAGCGTCAAGTTTATAAAAGATAAGAAATTTATTTTCTAAACAAATAAAAACATGGCAAGTTAACCAAGGCCACTGTGATGGATGAAACTAAGAGGATGGGATGTGATGTATGGTGACAGTGTGTGAATGTTTATCAGAACCTTCGTATCTAGAAGAACTGAGTTCTGGGTGTAAAAAGGAGAATTTGGTTTGCATTAAGCTATGAAGTTGGTTCTTATCAAAACAGCATCAGTCTACCTCACCCTTTCTTTGGAGAACCTCTTTGTGAATCCGGAGGTCGGATGGCCTCTGGGCACCGAGGTTTGGTAGATTAACCGCAGCTCCGACACTCCAGTCCAGAGATGTTTCCGAGTCACAACAGATGGATGAAATTGTTTGCATCTAGAGCAGCTGTTTCTGAATAGCTGAAGGAACCGTTTTGCTGTGTCAGCTGTAGCGTGTAGCAGGGTTTTTGACAGCTTGTCAAAAATGCTCCGGGTTAAAGAGGGTTCGCTACGGATGGCCTGTCCGTAGCTTTCTCTAGAACTGAATGCTGAATCTCACAGGATGCTGGAAGCTGGAAGTTGAAGTGCTGAATCACGGTAATTGATTCTGTTTTAAATATTCTCATATTATGATTTACTTGGCCAATCAGGACGTGCCATGTTAAGGGGTGTTCACAAGCAAACCTCAGAACGTCACGCCTCTTTCAGATACAGGATGTTCTGATTTGTGGAACAGAAAGCAATGTGTCAGGATATTAGCTTAACCATGTCATCGTCATGTGTCTGAGTGTGCGAGCTGTCAGAAAATAGTGATTCACTTGTTAAACCAACATTACTGATCATAATATCAAAATGTTTCATTTCAACCTTATTAATTTAAGCACAGATTAATCAACCTTATTAATTTAAGCACAGATTAATCAACCTTATTAATTTAAGCACAGATAAATCAAAACATTATTGATCATTTCATATAACATTTGTTTATTCCATTTCACGATTGATTAACCCATATGAGCTCAAAATAGTCACTTTATTCAGAGGCATGAGGAATCCTGCGGTGTTATCAGAAGAAGGCTTTGTTTGGGATCACAGGCTGACATCGTGTTCCTCCTGAAACGTCAGCAAGGTTTGCAGAACCTTGTTGCTTGTTGGAAGGTGGAATGTGAAATCCACCTTAGAGCTGGAATTTGTCTTCCGGTGACCGGTGGCATGTAGTAGGGATGAGCGAGTACACCACTATCTGTATCTGTACTTGGAGTGGGCGTGGCCTAACCCGGAAGTGGGTGCAGTTTAACCAGAAGTGGGTGTGGTTTACATTAATACGTTATTTTAAGTCTGATCAGAAGTTGCTATGTGTATTGTTTATTTGAAAACTATTTACAGAGCAGCCTCAGAGTTGAGATTAAATGTTTTTGATCACAATAGTAAAGGAACTATTACAGAACAAGTTTTTCAATAAAATCAGAACATTCATATTTAAGTGCATGAATTAAGAGAGAGAGAGAAGAAAAGATCTTTTCTATAGCGCCTCTCAAGATAAAAATCACAGGGCACCTCACAAAAACAAAACATGTAAAATAGAAAAAAAATTAGAAAATGATTAAAATATATTTAAAATGAGCAAAAAATAGACAATTGTGATTAAAAAATGTAAAGAAAGAGAGAGAGTGAACAGGAAAGAGGGAGTGGATCCTCCTGAGGAAGAGGAGAGGAAAAAAAACCCGACCGGAGCGGAGGCAGTGACTGACGCAGCACGAGCCGTTTTCAGCTCTGTCTTGTCAAGTGCACCACGTACGTTACGAAAAAAGTAACTTTAAATAACTTTAAAAAGAGGTGAACTGAAGAAAACATAGGGAGTACTGAAGAAACGTGAACAGTGAAGCAAGCACAGAGAGATCTGTTACTGTTTGTGTGTGTGCGTGGATGGACCGGACACGGACTGAGCAGAGCTCCCGGCTGCAATTTTGTGTGTAGGGAGGGGCGGGCTCTCTATTTTACTGGCCAATCACCGAGCGTGAAGACAGTCAGTTACCCAATGAGGATTTTCCTTCAGCACAATTACAGATATTTACCAGTTTTACTCGTTTAATGCTCGTACTCGTCAAAAATGCTTTATCCGTACCGGATACTCGTCTGAAACGAGTATCCGGCTCATCCCTAGCATGTAGGTCAGTTTTTAAGTGAAAGCTGACCATTGCTGGACGTTACAACGGTGTTCTGTTATTGTGAAAAGGTTACAGAGATGTTGTACTGCTGGAGGTCCAGTCTGCACGTCGCACAGCAGCAAGCAACAAAAACTACTCTGTGAAAATTTACTCTTTATTGTCCTCCACAAAAAATAAATGAAATTTCAGTGAGAAAACGCTGCATCAGCATCCCCACCACAGCAAAACTCCTTCAGTTTTGTGTCATTTATGGAGATAAAACTTCAGTGTTGCAAAGGAAACGGGGTCAGTGGTAGATTCGTGTTGCTGTTAGCCAATCAGAGGAGAGATGTTGGAATAATAACGAGTTAAGCCTGAGTCGTGCGTCTGCGTCAGTGCGGAGACACACAACGCCTTAGCCAGCCTTGCGTGCCTGCTGGAGAGTCCCGCAAGGACGGACGGAGTCGAGCTCTCTTTTCTAAACATCCATCCGTCGAGACGGACAACGCAAGCTTGTGATTGGTCAGGACGCCGCTGTCGTCTACACCGCCGCCATTGCGCCCTCAAATCCATAAAGAGAGCTGAGGATAACTAGCGGCAGACATGGAGAAGCTTGAAGAATACCTCGCGAAAAAACTCTAAAATATGAACGTTTAATTCCCCGTGACTGGAGGAGTGAAAAGATGTGCAGCAAACGTTTTATTTGTGGACGAAATGACAGGAAACGTGGGTTTAGAGGTGGGGAGTGCAGGTAGAGGTGGAGGAGAATGAGAGACAAATATGTCCGTGTTAAAAGTCTCTTATATACACAACAAACACAATATAAACACACTATCTTGGACCAGATACATGACAGGATACCACAGAACAGCGCTACGCCCTCTGCTGTCCTGGCGGGGAATTGCTTTGCAACACTCTCCAGGAGACGGAGAAGTATGAGAGCAAAATGTCTCCGTCCGTCCGTGCGTGTCTGTCCCTGTTGGAGCTGACGGAGAAGCACGAACCAGGCTTAAGGCTCCAAAACCGGCTGTCTTCTGCCCGCTCTCCTCCGGCTAGCTTTTACTTCCTGAAACGGGAGTGCCAGAGCCACAGAGAACGACTCACAAGATGCTCATACTAGAGGCCACAGCGTGTCTCGATAACTGAAATGAACCAGTTTGTTGTGAATAAATGAGGTTGTACAGAAGGTTCAGCAGTAAGTGAACAAAACATCTGCCCAAATAACAACTGTTCCACTGTTCTTCCATGTCAACAAGCGTCAGTGCTCCTCAGACATTAGACAGAATGTGTTGTTTCTATGTTTAAAACTTACCACAAGGGAAGGAAATGAAAGCAAACCTCTGACTAAAAACCTGCCGGGACTGGACTGGAGTTACGGCTGTTGGAGAGCTTTTCTGATCACAATCGGAGTCGTCTCGTCCGACCTGAGCGGCTCTGCAAGATAAGAGAATCCGGTGCGAACTAACAGTTATCATACATGAACCACAGTGATGCATTTTCCGTATCCTTCCACTCTCACGTTTGTTTAATTTTCTCGTCAGGCTGAAGGTTTTTCAAATGAAACACATCCTCTGTGGCTGTCAAAAATCCTTTCTAGAGACTTTTTATTTCCTAATGCTTTGTCTTGTCTTGCAGGAGCCCCAAACACAGCTGAGTTAAAGATCTGCAGAGTCAACCGCAACTCGGGGAGCTGCAAAGGAGGGGATGAAATCTTCCTGCTGTGTGACAAAGTGCAAAAAGGTGACCGAGCTCACTGTAGATCACAGAAAGTCACTGTGCATCTCTCAACTTGCACCTTCACGCCAAATGATTCATAAATAGAGCTCACAAGTGACTAAGCAGATGTGAGACTTGTGAATGGAAAAGGTGAAAGCCCTAGACAGGAAGTCCGGGTGTGCTCCTGACACGCAGAAGCGAAACAGCACAGCACTTTCATCGTGTCGCTGCTTCCTGCTTTGCAGTCACAAGTGTGTGTAACAGGATTTAACTCGAGACTGACTCGACAGAAAGGAAAAGTCAGATGTTGGATTGGTCGGGAACGTTTTCATATTTTAACAAACCATAAGTTCATTAAAGATGTTAAAGTCAATGAGCAGTGGTGTCATCCTCTTGGGCCACCCTTCAGCATGTTTTAGCTGTTTCCCTGCTCCAACACGTCTAACGACCTGTTCAGCATGTTACCAAGCTGCAGAAGTCTAATCACATACTTATGTTGAATCTGAAGCCGTTTTACTAAGCAAGGCTGTCAATTAGCCGCAACGCCGCGGCGGCGGCATCAGGAACCCTTAGGTCGTGTGTAAGTGGTTGGACCATGGTGGTAACGTGGTGCAATCATGTTCTTTTATAAAAGATTACACGATGGCGGCATATAGGGGGTATGGGGCGGGCGCAAAACTTATTGCCCGTGTTTACTTTCATTTTTCAACATATTTGTCGGACGAAGCTCGGCATTAATTCCCCCGTTGTCACGACACTTCCCTCTGTTGTGCCATGGCACAGTAGCCGTTTATAAGACTGACCATTACCGCAAAATGACTACCAAGAGAGGAGGAACGAATGCCGCAAAGTTCGCGCAACGCCATGTTGGCATGGCGCGTTTATAAGAAAATAACGTTTTTAGCTCCGTTGACTTGCATTCGTTATTTCGTTTTTCCGGGGACACATGGTCAGGAAGTAGGTGGGCGTGTCTTAGGCTCCCTATACTGTATGCTTATTATAAATGTTTATTGTTAAACACGCAAGGAAAGGTAGAGAATTTAATATTTCAGTGCTTGTTTTTATGTGATCCCAACAGGAGGACGTTTCCGTTTTAGTTTTGTTCTCCTGCGATGCTCGAAGATGTTTAGTTTAAAGAGATTGGCCAGACTGCATGAAAACCGTAGAAATTCAGTTTCACTTTACCATCTACATAAAGATGAACTGGGTTCAGTTTTTATTTTGTTAAGGACTTTTGTCATAAATCGTTCTATAAATCAAACTTTCCTCCTCTACACTCGTATGTCCGAGACCTGCAGACATTTTTATCTGACGTAGTAACCTCCATCTGGGCCTCGGTCCTCTGCTGTAATCCTAACACAGGAACACTAACTCTGCTACTGCTTACGCTGATGTTTGTGGAGCGTTCCCGGCGTGACGTCGTCCGCTGGTTCAGCGTTCCCGGCGTGACGTCGTCCGCTGGTTCAGGCTCAGATCTGGTTTTAAAAGCACAGGATTTTCTAAACGATCCGAAGACCCTCTTCAGACGAGGTTTTAATACTGATGTACACATGCCAAAGGAATTTAGCCGCTGACCAGTCCCTTCACAATAAACCTCTCATTTATCCATAACATGCTCAGCTTTTGTAAATAAAGGTTTATCAAAAATAATCTTTAGATGTCTTTTAAATCTCACTTAGAGATAGCAGAGAACAGCAAAGACAGGCAAAAGCAGTGATTTTTTGTGTATCGTGATGGGAGTCTTCTCCTTATCGCCCAGCCCTTCCAGTTGTGATCTTAGTATTTCAGTTTTGAGATGATCCCAGGGTCTCTTTATTGCTTCGGAGGAGTCCAGCTCTGGACTTTATTCTTGATGTTCTCTTTGGTTTCCAAGAGGCTTGAAGGATCCGTCAGGCTGTTTGTGTCGGAGAGAAAACAAAACTAATGTTGATTTCTGCAAACATAAGAGACCATTGTTGGTGTTGGTCACCTGGTTACGTTTCCATCTCCTCATCCTGCAGAAGACATCGAGGTGCGCTTCTTCCAGGATTCGTGGGAGGGCAAGGGCACGTTCTCCCAGGCTGACGTTCACAGGCAGGTGGCAATTGTGTTTCGGACGCCGCCGTACCGCGACACTAACCTTGGTGAGCCTATTAAGGTCAAGATGCAGCTCCGGCGGCCATCTGACCGAGAGGTCAGCGAGCCGATGGACTTCCAGTACCTACCGTCTGACCCAGGTAAGAAGATGAGTTCCACGGTCTCCTGTCTTCCCGGGAGTAATTTTAATTTAGCAAAATTTGTTCATTCTGAGAAATGATCTCGTTACAGACGAATACCGGCTGAGCGAGAAGAGGAAGCGAACAGGAGACATGTTCCAGAACCTCAAACTGGGTCCCATGTTATCTAGTGGTGTGTTGACCCGCTGCTCTTTTCTTCTGGCTTCTTCTCCTTCGCTGTAATGAAACCATGTCTGTTGCTGTTTCAGTGTCCATTTCACAAGAGAGGCGACCGATGAACTCTGCACGAAGAGTCACACCTAAACCCATCTCAATGAGCGCCCAGGCCGGTAGGTGTCTGGTCTTCATCTCCTGAATGTGTCCAGAGTGTTGAGGGAACACATCTATCAAAACCAACCTGCCATTGTGTGAAAAAGGAAACAACCTCTGAACTTAGTTACTGGTTGTCAAACTGTTGAAGTGTTTGTGGTAACTGGGAACCAGTGCCTTACGTCACAGTTGGGGTCTGGTTGGAGGATAACAGATAATCTGGTTAATGACGGTTAACCTACAACGGTAGAAATGTACTGAATGGGTTCAACACTGTGCCTGAATCTGCTCCTGCTGTCTGTTTCCAGTTACTGAAGCGCCCCCTGGTGCCAGTGGGATGAAACCGCAGTCCACCTACTCGTGCATTCAGCCAGCACAGTTCGCTTCGGTCCAACCCAAAGTCACTACAGCAGCTGCGACTGAGCCCTGGAAGATCATGGAGAGTCTAAAGATGGGCCCTCAGCCCAAAAACAACCCACTTCCCTTTATAATGAGCTCAGCAGCACCCCCTGCCTCCATGGCCCCCACCACCAGCGCCACCGCAGCCAGCCAGGACTACCAAACAGTCAACCTGTCAGACCTTCATGAGTTCTTCCCTAACATGTCCTCAGCCATCTCCCAGGAGCCAGCAGCTGCTCAGGGAAACACGGAGCCCACCCAGCCCGGCACCATCTTCTCCAACCCGGACTCTCAGTTCCAAGTGGAAACAACACTCGTGGATGAGGACTTCCCCAGCTTTTCCGATGCCCAGGTTCCCAGCACCCTGGACAGTCTAAACATGGAGGACCTTGTGGACCTATTGAACCCCCGACTTGATGTTGGAAACAGCGCCTCCATGTTTGTGGCCGTTCCCAACTCTGCTGCTGGCCCCCATAACGGCTCAGTGTCCCAGAACCCCTCTGAACCAGTCAGTAACCCAGGAAGCACCTACATGAATTACCCCAACAGCATCGCTAACCTGCTGCGGAGCGAGACCATGATGGTAGCTGGTCCTGGCAGCAGCAGCAACCACCAGCCCACGGTGCTGGACGATCTGGAGGAGCTGATGTCTGCCGATGAAGAGCGTCTCATTTCGATTTTTAACAGCGGAAGCCATGCTGGGTTTGTGTCGGGACACCCAACCTAGGAGTAGTCCCCCCAAAGACCTCTTCTGTCCGCCCTCCTGAGGACAGAAAGTCCACTAACATGGACAAAGGTGGAGGGTGGACGTGACTTTCCACTGTGGATGTACTTACTGAAAAACTATCACAGCAACTACAGGACTGGCCAAGTTCAGCCAATCACACCAGTGTAGCCAGTGTGAGGAGCTTTAAGGGTCACGTGGAAGGTTTTGATGAAGGTGTCGATGTATCGATGGAGCCTGTTGAGCGTCTTTCTGAACCACTTTTGGTTGCTTTGTTCGTAGAAGTGTTTAAAATCAGCCATTTTTACTCCAAAGCAAAAGGCCCGGTACTTCTTAGAGGTGAGCCTACACAAGTACACGGTTTCTGTCAGGTGGTGGTAATGTTCACTGAAGGTCAGCAGTTGCGGTGTGAGCCCATCAAACCAAATGAAGGTTTAAATGTAAATACAATTCAACCAGAAGCTCAGAAGCTTACAACTCTGCCACAGGATGGTTTTTGTACTTTATAAAGACGACAGTTCACCACTTACACACGTTTTACGTCAGCTTTGTAGTAAGTTGTTAAAGGGATTTTTCAGCCGTTTGGATGTTTCTGTAACAGAGTCGACGCGGACTTCATATCTCACAGGGTCAGAAATACAATTTCTAGAAGCTCTCATAGTTGCTGTAAACTCTTCATTATTCTGCCATTAAACCACATTTTTAACTTAATTATTTTCAGTACGAGGTTCAAGACAACCATGTCCTGAACCTGGCTCAGATGGAAAGACGTGCAAACGGGCGTGTATTTCCACCGTTGAGAAGTTGTGTGAACGTTACTGAAGACCACTGCTGCTGCCTTAATATTTAATAAACTTCCCCAAAGCTGTAGCCGTTTACGGGAGGACGAGTCAGCTCCAGCCCTTCTGCTGCATCCAGGGGTTCGGCGTAGGTTTATACAGTAACCGTTTGAAGGTGGCAGCAGAGTGACTTCATAGACCTAAAACCAGCCGGGCCTGATCTCCAGAACTTTCACTGTTCCTGTTATTTTCTAAATCTTCTCGCAGCCATTAGTTTTGTACCAGTTATTTTGGCAGGAACGGTTTTAAGATGACATCCAGCCGCCTTGGTCTGAGCTCAAACTGTGTTTACGGAGAGCTTTCACAGAAAACAGACTTCTAAACGTCTCTCTATGCTGAAGTTCTGCCTTTCTTTACTTGTACACAGAAAACCATGCTATTATCTGGTATGAATGTCTAATCTTGTTTAAATTCAGAACACTTTAACAATAAAAAATCAAAACATTAAGACAGGTTTTCAAAGGTATATTTTACTTGTTAATGCTGCGATGGTTGAGTAGTAAACAAAGATTAAAGCTGAACTGAAGAGATATTTATCTTTTTTAACCAAGGGAAGCATAACCGAGTCACTGAGAGGCCCACGCTCAGGATTCAAGGATCTCATCAATCCTGCCGCTCACAAACATCACTCAACATAAACTGAAACTGCATTTCAGGTCACTTATTCAGCTAAGAAAGCAGGATGGATAAAACAAAACATTGAAATAATATTTTTTCCCCTTTATCAAAAATGAAAAAACACGAGACTGAAGTTGAACCACGGGCTAACTGCAGCGCCCGGGCTTCATGCGAGACGGTCACAACGCCACACTCCTGTCCAGACTGGTTCTAGGTGACTTCCAGCCTCGTGACTTTGTTGATGATGTGGGAGCGCCGGGGAACACATTCCAAGTCAAACTTGCTCTCATAAATTGTTGGGCAGAGCTTCCAGAGATTGTTCCTGTAGATTCCCAGGTATGTGTAAACATCTGGCTTGTAGGAGAGGGGGCATTTGACCCCTGTGGCGCGGATGACCGAGTCCAACCTCATCACTTCACTCTCATCGGTGAAGTTGTGGTTATAGGCACAAATGACCTGCTTGCCTTCTGCCTTGGGGTTAAAGGGGCTTACTTTGACAGTGGAGATCTTGCCCTCCAGGGTTGCTCTGGCCACGCACTCCCATGCGTGGTCTAGTTTGAAGCCTGAATCCAAGTGCATCAGCCACTTCCCCGTGAGCACGCCGTGATTCAGAGCCAGCTCTTTCACCGTTTGGAACGTGACAGGCCTGCTGCTGGCCAAAAGTTTCTCCCAACTCTCCTGGAGACCCATGACATCCCCGCCACCAGGGCAGTGGTCCGGCCCGAGAACAGCGATCCACCCCACCCGGCAGCCACTCTCCTCCTCAGCACCAAACCTGTACACCTGCGAGGGTCTGTTACTCTCCAGCCAGCCTTCAAACTCTGATCTGGGAGTTCTTCTGGAGTCAAAAACTATCCAGGGATCCATGTCTGCAGCCATGGCCTCAGCGGCAAAGGCCTCAGCCATGAACGGGGTTTCCCCCTCTCCATCTACAGGGGCTCCTTCTCCCTCCATCATGCTTTTAGAGTGGACGAATCCAGTCGTTTGTTCTGCTGAGTGGAAACAAACAGTCTGGCTTTAAAAACACCTCACATGTTTGAATACACAAACACACGGCCTGTGGTACTGTAGTTCAAATTACCACTAAAACTACAAGCCCCAGAATGCATCAGGACAGAGCACTGCTACCAGTCTGGAGCCGCCCTAAGGAACTCTGCTCATTTGATTAGAAACATAACAAACTTGGAGGTTTGGACTTCTCAGTACAGTAGTTTGATTGAAGCCCCAGCGATGTTGGGTTTGTGGCTCTGGCTTTTATCTGGCAACACAGGCTCGTCTTCAACTAGCAGTTTTTACTTCTCCTAACATTTTAAAAATTAATATTTAAATTTGCGTACTTTTATTTTCATCGAGGGATTTTAAACAGTCGTGAAAGCATTTGGTAAATGTTTAATACAATACGTTAAGGAAAATAATACGATATATTAATTTTCTAGAAATCTCACTTAAATAAGAAACCACAAAAACATTATAAAACATCTCTTCCGCTATCGACCCTGAACTCTGACCAAGTTTATAACGTTTGACCCATCTGGCCTATAAGATTCAGCGGTGCCAACTAACAGACCACATTTAGCATAATTTACTACATATTTAAAGCATCTTACCAAAACCCTGCTTGTTCTACAGATTGTTCCCCATTCGGACGACTGTTAGCAGCTCCTGTTTGCAGTAACATGAAAGAAAACAACCGAACTACTTCCTTCTAGTTGCTGCTAGCCAACTGGCTAGCTGCAGCGGTTTTTCATAAGGCGCTGCACTTTCGCTCATGCGCATTGGGCAGAGCTGTTGTCGCCCGACTGCAAAAGAGAAAACTTAGCTTTCAGGCAAATACCAATAGAATGCCCATTATCTTAGTGAACTATTCGTACTAATAATGGTCTTTAAACATTAATATATGAAACATATCTCAACTAATTAATACGTGGAACGCTCAGATTAAAATGCTAGCATCACAGTGTTCGCTGGAAGTTAGCGGAACCAAAGTGACCGGACCTGTTTGCGGAGGAGCACCAAGGAACGACTGACGACGTGCTAACAAGTTAGCCGGTTAGCTACCAATATCTGTTGTATGTGCGGTTGGATTGAATCACATATGATATACGAATATAATCCTGAATACTTTGTTTTGTAGTTTATCCTCCCAGGTTGTTTAACTATGCCCAGCAAAAAGAAGAAGTACAACGCCAGATTTCCTCCGGTGAGTCAAAACTTTCATTTGAAACGAGCAAACAGGAGCAGCTAGTTGTGGTTAGCTTCAGGAGATTCGGGCTTTATTTGGTCTAATGGAATGGAAAACCAAATTAGCATCCCTGATGTTTTTCACTGAACTACAACTTAGCCACTTACAGGTTGTAGGTTTCCCTCAATCAGCTAAAAAAGCTATTTTCATGTATATATTTATTTGCTGAGACATCAGTCGTTCGACTTGACTTTGGTTGTTTTTAGCATTGCCTACCACCGACATGGTAAATTATACATGCAGAAATTCTATGATAGAGTTCTTGTACTTATTATTTACCTGCATATGGACTTGCATATAACAAAGTTAACACATATGTAAATAAATGAACTGAGGGGTTGGGTTCTTCACTGAGCTGTTTTTAATGTTCTGCTAACAGTTAGTCTGTGATACGATTTTACAGTAATGAGGAGAAAAAACTGCTTTAAGACATACAGAAAATAACATTTATTTTTGTTTTAGGCAAGAATTAAGAAGATTATGCAGACAGACGAAGAAATCGGCAAAGTGGCTGCAGCAGTTCCTGTTATTATCTGTATCCTTTTTTCTGTAAAGGTTGGATATTTGCGAATTGTTGCTTTTACTTGTACAGTCATGTACAAACTACAAAGCATTTTGAATCTCTGTAATATCTTTGATGAAAAAATCATTTTAAAGAGAATCATAAGCATTTATGCTGTTGTTGATGTTTCCTTCACTGAGTCATCAGCGAGAGCTCTTGAACTCTTTCTGGAGTCTTTGCTTACAAAGGCTTGTCACGTCACCCAGTCGAGGAATGCAAAGACTATGACAACATCACATCTGTAAGTCTTGTGTTTGAGTCAAACCTTTTATTAGTGTGTTATTTTACATGTAAACATAAAAAAATATTCAGATTTAAAGATTCATTGTTGTTTTTACTGTTACAGCACTTCAGGGTTGAATGTCAGCCCCCTCATTTATCTATAATACTCACTTTTATCAAGTGCTGTAAAAAGTATCTGCCCCTCAGGTCTTTGAAACATTTAAAGAGCAAGTCACCCCCTACCAGAGTCTTACTCCACTCCCTGTTTAAAAAATGCAAGTGCTGTTGTCTAGCAGATCGAGAGGGCGGAGCCGCTAATAAATACACACACATTCTCACAGACATTGTGACATCATAATGTACCAGCTAATGTCATGGAGTACCTCTTAGCCCATAGCGATGGCAGATTTAAATTCAAATGCAGTGCAGAGTTTTTATCTGAAGACGATTCAATACTGACGGTTTTAAGCAGAATATTTATTTAAATTTGAACTAAGATGCACTAAAGGGCCAAAATATTGACTCCATGTCTGTGCAGCACGATTAGACACTCAATTTATCAGCAAAAAAAAGTGGTTTTGGGGTGACTTGCTCTTTAAACATAAAAAAAAACAGATTAGCAAAGAAGCATCCTCATCAGACAAAGTTAACTAGAATAAATGGAAAATGCAGTTTTCTAATGATTATTTAATTAAGGGAACAAAATCTGTGTAAACCAACCTGATCCTACAGGTTGATACACTCTGAAGCAACATCTGCAGTCAAGTGTCTATGATATAACTGGTAACGAGTCCTGCATGACTGTGGAGGAGTTTTGTCGTTATGCAGTAATAATAATTCAGCCACGTTGGGAGGGTCTCCTAGCCTGGCAAGCCAGACTAAATAAATGTATTATTTAGTCTGGCCACGCTCCATTGACGGCTCTCGGTTGTGGGGCGGGTTCTACCGTTGTCTTCCAAATGATCTCCGCATTCCACTGGACAAAGAATGTGACATCCTCTTGTTTCACTCTGTTGCATCATCCCACCCACCAGGCATATAGAGTGCCCTGATTGGCCCACAAAGTGGATAAAGCTCTCTGATTTGTTCACTAAGCAGATAGAGCACTATGATTGGCCCACCATTATGGACCAATCACAGCTCTTTATGTGTTTGAAACCCCTCTAGAGAGCTGTGATTGGCCAGCCAGAGTCCTGGTAGGAGCTGCGGAGGTCCCAGTGGAGCGTGCCTGGACTTTGCAAAGCAAGAATTTGGTCTAGTTCACTAGGCTAAGGGTTTCCAGCATGAATGACCTGTTTAAGGTCGAAGGTCAGATGTTGTCCTTCAGGAGAGCTGATTCCAGTTACAGCAAGTGGCCCATGTCCTGATGCAGCAGAGCAGCCCCTGACCATCACACTGCCACCTCTATGTCTGACTGTTACAATATTCTAGCGCTAGTTTTACTCTAGATGGAGCCTTCTACAACGTTTTGCCTTTGTCTCATCAGAGCAGAATGTTTCCCAAAGGCCTTGTGGATCATCTACACCAGTGGTTCCTAACCTGGGGGTCCCGACCCCCACAAGGGGGCGCCAAAGCCTCTCATTGGGTCGCCAGGACCTCTCCACTTTAAGGGGTTAAAACTTCATTTATTACTTGTTTATAGCCTACATTTTGCTCACATTTTTTTCATGAGTGAAAAGTTTACTGATATTAAGACAGGAAATAATTAGTACAGAAAAAGTAACACACTTTTAAGAACATTCTGCTCAGCTCACTGTTTTATTTTCAAGTGTCAAAAGTTCATTAAAGATAGGACTGGTTGATTAATCACAGCCTTTACAGTAAATAATCTAGTATAAACAGTAATATACACATTTAAGTACATTTTACTCAGTGTATTTTTATGTGTCGAACGTTTATTGAAAGGAATGATTGATTTATCAGTGTTTATGAGAAACAATGTGTTCAGAAAAGTAATACAAACTGTCAAGCACATTATGCTCTGTTTGTTTTTGTTGATGACTTTGTTCTGTACTGGAGCCTACTATTACTGTTATCTATTGAATCAAAGCGTATTACAATGTGCTTGAACCATTTTATCATTTATTAATAATGTTTGTACTGGAAGAGAGAATGGGGGGGGGTCGACAAAAATGTTACTGGTAAAAACGGGGTCCCTTGGGAAAAAGGTTGGGAACCACTGCTCTAGATGTTCTTTGGGCAAATGATGAATGTTTGTGTTGTTTTTGGTCAGCAGAGGTTTTAGAAAGTTCACTTTTATTTCTCATGTTGATATTTTTTCACTTGTTAAAATGTGAGGACAAATCAAAACAACAGAAACCTGTAAGGGAGCAGATACTCTTTCACAACACTGTTTATGTATTTGATGGTGTCTATAATGTTGATAAACAAGTGGAACCGATTTCCAGCTGATTAGATTACAAACGCGTTATCTTGTATCTGCACATTTATGCTCAGACCGCCAGTGTTATTGATACAGATAAGAACTCCTTCTGTTTGCACATAAATTCAGAGTCTATGCTCAGAGCACAGCTGCAGAAGACTGAAGATGGTTGAATTTGTTTTGCAGAAAGCAGTGCATTGAGCTGGAGCAACAGTTTGATTTTCTAAAAGACCTGGTGGCAACGGTGCCAGACATGCAAGGGGAGGGGGAGGAGAGCCACACAGAGGTGGGAGGAGAAAAAGTCCAGCGCAGGTATTTCAGACACTTTCTTTCTTACAGCAACAATCAGCTTCTAGCGTCACAGCTAATCAGTAGCAGAGATGTTGTCTCATATTTAAACACAGGCTGGTTTTTATCTGCACTGTGAAATATTTGTTGTAAGCTCCTAATATTTACATGTTCTTTGTCAGCTTTAAGGATGAGGCTCGAAAAATCAAATCATCTGAGAACATGACTCAGGTTTTCTTCTAAGCTTAAATATTTAATAGGATTTAATAGAATAAGATGCCGCCCTCAGCCAGTATAACAACAAGCTCAGATGAACTACCCGCAGGTAGGGCGCGCAGCATTCAGGGCCCACAGAGGGGGCCCGTGGGTCGCCTATTGAGGACCACTGATTTAGACCCATCCATCTTCTGAACCCGCTTTGTCCACAGAGACACACAGGACAAACAATCATGCACACACACACACACACACACACACACCTAGGGACAATTTAGACAGACCAGTCAACCTAACAGTCACGTTTTTGGACCATGGGAGGAAGCCGGAGAACCCGGAGAGAACCCACACATGCACAGGGAGAACATGCTAACTCCATGCAGAAAGATCCCAGGCCGGGAATCGAACCCAGGACCTTCTTGCTGCAAGGCAACAGCTCTAACCACTGCACCACTGCGCAGCCCTGATTTAGACCCTTAGACAGGAAACTGCTGAAATTCAAACATGTCTGAAGTTCTTTGGAAAAATGAAGCAAAGTGTTGCCTTTGGTGAAAGTTGTAACTAGAAGTATCAAATTTAAAGGAGTTTTCAAATATTTCATTGGAGTTTTTAGAGTGAATGGTGATAAAGACTCAAGAACACCAACAGGGTGGTCTACAGACTCGTCTCTCCGTAATAGCACGAGTAAGAACATCCAGAAGGTTGTTGGGTAAATAAATCTGGATGTCTCAGACTGAACCCTAAAGGCAGCACGTAGGACCAACCCAAGACCGGACCCTTGACAGACTCCACAAGTGAGTGGTGTTGCCACTGAGGTCAGGTGGTCTACATGGACAGAGAAGGTCCAGTTTGATATGTTTGATCTATTGTGGGAAAGGTCAAAAAGCAGGTTTTGGGAAGAGTACTCAGAACCAAGTACATTTGTTTTATCCTCTCCCAGGGGCCGAAAACCAGGGTCTGGTCGTAAGAACGGAGGAACCAGCTCCAAGGGCAAAGACAAGAAGTTGTCTGGAACAGAGTCTGAGCTAGAGGTGGGCGAAAACTACCAGCTAGACTTGAAACTGCCGTGTTGGTAGTGGAGAGAGCTCACTGTGTTCTTCTGGTGGAAACAGGACGACACGGACGACACTGAGACAGACGGAGACGAGGAGGACGGCTCTCAGTCGAGCACAAATCAGCAGGCTTCATCCATGTTCCAAAGGTGAGGAGCCTGTCAGGAGGAGGACAATCCCAAAAGTGTTTTTATTAAATAAAAAGTATGTGCTCAGCCGGTGAGAGCCACTGTTGGCTCCTTGCTGGGAAAACAAATCAGTCTAAAAATGAAAAAGACTAAATTAAGACGGATTTTCAGTCAGCATCAGTAAAAGTATTGCTGCCCCATCCAAAAGGTGCTGTTCTAGTAGAATAGGTGGATGACATGTCAGACCCCTAAAGTCAAAGACCATCTCTCTATTAAAACAAGCAACATAGCGTCTCCATGGCAACATGGACTCCTCTTGATGAACATTGGAATGAATCCATAGCTGGCTTTGCCACCCATAACCACTAGAGGGAGCTGGTGGTTCTCCGCCCAAACACCTGTTCCACATCACCTTTACAGCTTAGACTCATTCATTGTCCGTTTCTACCAGGAAAGGACTAAAAGCAGAGCTTTCAGCAGTTATAAGTACTTCTCTCCTGTTTCTCTTAAAGCTACAGGTGTGAATAAAGTTGTTGCTACCTTTCATAGGATGAAAACCCCACAATGGTCCCTGAGTAACTTAAACCTGATAGTAATCATCATTAGTGACAATCAAGTAATAAAATAACAAATAGCTTTTTAATTGTGCTTCAACAAACTCAAACAAAACCACATAAAACTAACATGACCGCAGGGGCGTGTTAAACTCAGGTGTGTCCTGTAATCAGCACACAGGTGTCCTCAGTCTGGTCTTCAGCCCGTTTTCTGTTTAAAGGCTGAAGGATAGTCACGGTGGTGTTTGGTAGAAGGGTGTGTACACACCGAACAAGGACAACAGAAAGCTGGACAGTTGTCTCAGGAGATTAGAAAAATATTGCAGACCAGACCGACATGTTGGAGGGAAAGACTAGAAGACCATCTCATCCCATCACCAGCCTGATGTTCCGCTGACTACAGCTGAAAACGTTTGTCAGCAGTTTAATGTCAACAGGACTGTGGACAACCTTCCAGGGTGTGGAAACAAGAGGACAACCAATGACTGATTGAAATGGATGAAATGAATGGTAACCAAAGAGACCAGAACAAGTAACCAAAGAGACCAGAACAATTTACAAAAAAGCCAGAGGTCAAGCCCAAGGTCAAGGTTTATCAACGTCTGATCTGTTTCTGTTTAACTCAAAAGGC
This sequence comes from Nothobranchius furzeri, assembly GCF_043380555.1. Classification (NCBI taxonomy): domain Eukaryota; kingdom Metazoa; phylum Chordata; class Actinopteri; order Cyprinodontiformes; family Nothobranchiidae; genus Nothobranchius; species Nothobranchius furzeri. The sequence goes on from NC_091754.1 coordinate 63,726,077, forward strand.
TGGGTTCACACTGCAGGAAAAAGCACATCAGATCTGATTTTTTCCCCACGTGACCCATCCATTCATCCATTTTTGGCTGCTTATCCAAGGTTGGGTTGTGGGGGCAGCAGCCTAAGCAGGGAGGCCCAGACTTCCCTCTCCCCAGCCACTTGGGCCAACTTTTCCAGGGGAATTCTAAGGCGTTCCCCGGCTATCAGAGAGACACGGTCCCTCCACCGTGTCCTGGGTCTTCCTTTACGTCTTCTTCCGGTTGGACGTGCCTGGAAAACCTCACCAGGGAGGCATTCTAATTAGAGGACAAAGCCACCTCAATTGGCTCCTCTTGATGTGGAGGAGCAGCAGGTCTACTCTGAGCCCCTCCCAGATGACTGAACTTCTGACCCTATCTCTAAGGGAGAGCCCAGCCACCCTGCAGAGAAAACTCATTTTGTGACCTCGTTCCTTCTGTCATTACCCAGAGCTCATGACCATAGGTGAGGGTAGGAACGTAGATCGACCGGTAAATCGAGAGCTTCGCCTTCTGGCTCAGCTCTCTCTTCACCACGACAGACCGGTACAACTCCCGCATCACTGCAGATGCAGCACCAATCCACCTGTCGGTCTTGCGCTCCATCTTTCCCTCACTCGTGATCAAGACCCCGATATACTTTAACTCCTCAACTTGAGGCAAGACGTTGATCTTGCGCTACATCTTTCCCATCCTTGTGAACAAGACCTGGAGATACCTAAACTCAACTTGAGGCAGGACCTCATCCCTAACCCGGAGAAGGTATTCTACCCTTTTCCAACTCAAGACCATGGTCTCGGATTTAGAGGATCTGATTTTCATCCCAGTTGCTTCACACTTGGCTGCAAAACGTTTGGAGTGGCACGCTCGAACGCCTTCTCCAAATCCACAAAACACATGTAGATGAGTTGGGTGAACTCCCATGCACCCTCCAGGGTATAGAGCTGGTCCAGTGTTCCACGGCCAGGACCAGAACCACATTGCTTCTCCTGAATCTGAGGTTCAACAATCTGCCAGACCATCTTCTCCAGAACCCCGAATAGCCCTTTCCAGGGAGGCTCAGGTGTGTGATCCCCCTGTAGTTGGAACACATCCTGCAGTCCCCCCTTTTAAATAGGGGGACCACCACCCCGGTCTGCCAATCCAGTTGAACTGTCCAAGATGTCCACGGAGTATTGCAGAGCCAACATATAGAGTCAGCCAACACAACCCTTCAACATCCAGAGCCTTAAGGAACTCTGGGCGGATGTCATCCACTCGTGTAGCCTCGTCACCGAGGAGCTTTTTGGCCTGCTCAATGACCTCAGCACCAGGGATTGGAGAGCCCAACCCAGAGTTCCCGGACTCTGCTTCCTCATTGGAAGACGTGCTGGTGGGATTGAGGATGTCTTCAAAGTACTCCGCCCACTGATCCACAATCCTTGTAAAGGTCCGCAGCGCACCGTTTCCACTATAAATGGTGTTGGTAAGCACTGCTTTCCGCTCCTGAGGTGCCAGATGGTGGACCAGAATCTCCTCGAAGCCATGCGGAAGTCTTGCTCAAAAGTCTCACTGAACTCCTCCCACTCCTGGGCTTTTGCCTCTGCAACTACCCGAGCTGCATTCCGCTTGGCCTGCCGGTACCCATCAGCTGCCTGGGGAGTCCCACGAGCCAAAAAGACCTGATATGATTCTTTTTTCAGCTTGACGACATTCCTAAACATCAATGTCCACCGGCGGGTTCAAGGATTTCCACCATGACAGACACCGACGACCCTACGGCCACAGCTTCGGTCAGCTGCCTCAACAATGGAAGCCCGGAACATTTTGGAAGTTCTGTCGGAGGTGGGAATTGAACCTTCTTCTGACAGGAGTCTACACCAGGTGTTCCCAACAGACCCTCACAATACGTTTGGGCCTGCTGGCCTGACCGGCATCCTCTCCCACCACGGGAGCAAATTTTCCACCACCAGTGCATGTTACCCATATGTTTTTTTTGGGGGGGGGGAAGCAAAGTGCCTCTCTGGTCTCCATGGAAGCAGTTAGGAGGGGTGTTCTCCATGAATGGACTTAATACAGGAACATTTTCAGGGAGTGCCCATGTGGAGAGAGCGGGAAGGAGTGAACTAGTTTGTAGTTTTTAAAACCGTTTTCGTTCCAACGTGGGAGACTCGACAGGTGTGATGCTGTGGATGAACTGTCAGTGAAGGCTTTCTCACCACAACCGTGCCGCTCCTGGTTCTGACTCCACTGGGCGCTCTCGGTGACTTGTCTTCTTCTGCATGTGCTTTGGGCTTGTGTACAGTTGCTCTTGCATTTCAGTTCTAATGTGAACAATCACACAAAAACATTAGATTTAATTTTAAATAAATCCTAATTGAGCATTAAGGCCTGCAGTGGGAACATAGCCAGAGAGGACTTCATGGAAGACGACTGAGGAGGACAGCATATTATGATGAATGATTGTTTAGTCATGTGAACAGTGAATGAAATCATCTCAGAACCGAAAATGTGTGTGTTGTGTGTACATAATAACGTAATTAGTGTCAATACATCGGTATCGGCCATAACCGTGATCTCAATATCGGATATCGGCCCAAAACTTTCATATCGGTGCATCACTAATTATTCTGTTTAGGCACAAATCTAAAGAAATAGCCGATTTTCTATGTTTGATTTTTTCATGAGTTTTGTCCATTTCAGGTAATTAAGCTCGTAACTTAATGTATTTTTAATTTATTTTTAGGGGTGCCAGCCAGGTCTCCCTCCTGACTTATAGGATGCTTTAATAATTAAAGGAAAACCCGCTACACAAGGACATATAGTACTAGATATGAACCCTTATACAAACAAAGATAACACCAACAAATCAAAAGTTCAGGAAGTCAATTCTGGAAGTTCTTTAGAAGTCCATTTATTTATTCTTCCTCCTGAGGCCCGGCGTGGTGGACAGGGGTAGAACAGAAAGAAGCTATAACACAGAATACTAATTTACAATATGTACATTTTTCTATGTTAAGGGTAAAGAAATAAAAATAGATAAACTTACTCGACAGGGTGACTTTACGGAACCCAACGAGGAGTGTAAGTTTTTACTGAAGAAGACAAAGTTCCCCCTTTATTATCTGATTCTCTCTTATATTTGATGTACTAGTCTTTGTGGGTTAGACTCACGTTTTGATGTGAGCTGAGGATTGTTCAGCTGGAGGTCCAGAGAAGGTTTGTTTTGTTTTCCAACAGAGATCGCTGTGCTCTTACATCTGTTGTCGGATTGATCAGATAAAGTGGCGATGACGTCGGCTTCGGCGAAAGTGAACTCGTTTCCTTTTATCACCAGCGTAGCGGGATTAACAACCTCGGTGCTTGGAGAGAAAATGTAAACAATCGCTTCTTTGCTTTCCAGCTCCTTCCCAACATGCTGCTGCTCGCAGGAGGCTGAGGGAGAGGTGCAATACAGGTAGGCAGTTAAAGGGCGGAGTGGAGCAGCACAGGTGCGCGGGGAATTGCAATCAGGACGGTGGCTGGGTGTAAGTGGTGGGAGGAGCCGTGTGGTGAGGTGACGATCACAAGCTGACCAATGGTTTAATCCATTAGTAGAGTTACGTGACGTTTATCACGCTAAGCTGTAACCAAATCTAAAGACTCTTTCAGTGATGTTTCTGCAGGGCAGTAGAACAGGCTCCCGCTACATAAATCTCCTAAAGTCCTTTACGAACCGATTATCTTGTTTATAATATTTCAGCTTTTATACTAATAACACTTGAATTAGTTAGAAATCAGTCGGAGGAGGCAGACTGTTGGCTTTGTTGCCAGTATGTAGTCAGACTGAAGTAAAGACTTTTATTTTGAAAGGCTCTAACACCTGGTTCACCCTTCCAGTTGGACCGGCAGCCCACACACCACCTACCGGGCCATTTACGCCCCGCCTTCAGCAATGGAAGACGATGATGATGATGAAGACTACGACTCTTAGCTCCTTTTTCTGCTGTGCTTTCTCTCTCTCACCCCCTCCCTCACACACACACACACACACACACCCAGTCCTTCAGCACTACGATGAGATGGTTGAGTTGATCCGCTGACGCCGGCGAGGGGAGAGACTTCATCACCGCTCCGTAACAACAGGACCGCTGCAAGAGTCTAAACTCGTATATTAGGTGTTTTAATTTTTTTTAAGGGTTTTATTTTATTGTAGAGGAAGTGTCCACCCTGGATGTTTTTTAACAAGTCGCTTGTTGGATTTTTGACTAGAAGAAAAAAGATGCAGGAGTCACTGTTTTGCTATGAGCCCCTGAGAGAAGATAGGTGTGGTTTGTGTTGCAACTCTTCTTTACTTTTCTTCCTTATTTCTCTGGACAGGATCTACTAAAGTAACGGTTGGCTGGAAGTGTTGAACACCTGGTAGTTAAACCTAATTCCAGCTTTTTAACGCGTACACTAGCTGGGAAGAGTTCAGGGCAGGAGTCTGCTTGGGATTTCTGAAGGTAAAGGCGGTCCTCGTCTCACCGCTGAAGTGTTAAGACATCATGTCGCCCTTTAGCTCCTACGTAAGGCGTTCTCTGCTTCATCTGGTCTTGCTGCTCATTCCTCACATCAGACTACGATACGCTAGGGAGCCATTGTTTCTGGCTGTTTTCCAAAACCTCCTCAGCCCTGAATTCAGCCGATTCATCCATGATTATTTATGTGTTGCTGATTCTTTTTGAAGCTTCCAGTTGGAACATGTATTATTTGATACGACTATTAAATTTCCCTGAATTGCTCTTTATTTGGACTTTTAATTTGTTTTTGTCATTTCTAAATTCACATCTGGCCACACCCTGGAATGTCGCCCCTCCATCTGTAGTATCCACCCTCTTTTAGATTCTTTTAAATGACAGCAGAGGTGGGAATCCCATCTATCTGTTAACCTCTATCAAACAGCAGACAGTTCACGCTGTATTGTAAACTTTTAATGTTCTTTTTATTTTGTACGGGTGAAATAAAGTTCATATTTCAATTTAATTGTTGTTTGTCTGCCTCAGAATGAATAAAAATGGTGGATTTTAACTTTGTGAAACTTGGAAGCGCTGTGGAGGTGCTTCCCTCTTTTGTGTCCCAGTTTCATAACAGGATCACATGATTGGTGACCCTGACTCAACACGTGTCCTTTCTGAATTTTGCTGTGAAGAAAACGTCTCCGGTGATTCGTACGACCTTGGAGACTAAAGATGGGGGTTGAGGAAAGGTGCTTAAGGAAGCCATCAGTTCAGATCCGTGATCAAACAACGGCATCCTTCCTGTGCAGGAGTTGACTCAGCAGACCCAGAGGAGGGCGGGGCCTATAAACGCGTGTTTGTGTGGGATGCAGCGGGCTAGGATCAGGCGGAGGTGGCTGGTTTCAACCAAACGGGGAGGGCGAGCCATCAGAAGGAAGCACACTGTTTCCACACAGGAGCCAAAGGTGGCCCTCTGATTCCAGCCCCTCCCATCAAGCCCCTCTAGTTGTCTGCAGTTTAGGAAAAACAAGAGGAGAGCAATGGGAAAGGGAATCCTCTGACCTTTCTCTGGAATAAAAGCCCTTTATTGTTCGGCTTGTTAAAACACGTTTGTGCTGAATGCACCTTGTGTTTCAGCTCATGATCACAGGACACACTTGGGACGACGATTAAACACTCAGATTTGAACTTATGGGCGTTATTTCTTAGATAGCTTTTGAGAATTTGTTCTGTGGTTAGATTGCAAGATAAGCAGCATATTTAATCAGAAGTGACGTCTGGATCCAGGATGTTAGCTTCTGTGTGTGTGTCTGCAGAGCGGTTTCTCCATCGTTACTCTGGAGTGTCTTCCTGTGCAAAACCAAATAATTATTACTTACTAAGTCTTACCCTGTTTAGATTACTTCCTCAATGGACGCCCAAATGTTTAACAACTAAGGTCAAAACGTGAAGTTTTTACATTTTCATGTACTTTCTTGGTTGAATCGTTTAAAAATGTGTGTTTTGTTTTAATTTTCTTCAGTAATTAAATAAAAATTAGAATTCTGCTGAGAAAAAAAGAATAGAAATGTGACTTCGATGAACTACATTTGCTCCATGTTTATTTGTTTTTACCCCTCTGGGCTGATGGTCAGTACCATGGACAGCCATTTAGAATAGAGACTCACCACAAAATCAGCCAGTGATTGGGTTTTTAGCATAATCAATCAATGATTGACTAATCTGAAACTAATAGGATCTTTATCCCGTTAGTTAACATGCCATCGCCAAGCCGCAATACCAAACCAAGTGTTTTTCTGTGCCATGAACTCATCAGTGCAAAATCACACCAGAAATAACACATCCTAGGTGGAAGTTTTTCATTCAGGAGCCATGTTTTCATTAGAATTTAAAACGGTTATGTTTCTATGTCGTGAATTGGAAGTTGTCATAATCTGCACTTAGATCAGAGCTGCAGGAAACCTGGAAAATGATGTTGCCAATCAAAACCTGAATAATCATCTCCAATGAAAAAGCTGTGTGTGTGTGTGTGTGTGTGTGTGTGTGTGTGTGTGTGTGTGTGTGTGTTTTACAGGCATGTTGACACAAGATGCACCATACTGGACTTCAGTGTCTTTTATTTTTACCGTGTCCTGTCTGGCTGTGAAGCAAACAGAACTGATGTCTGAATGCTGGTGACAAGCCTTACAGATTTACTCTCAGGTGGAGCATCAAAGCGTCTGCTTTTAATGTCACGCCTGATACTTAAAACTTTATTGTTGTTGTTTTTGAATGCTTTGTAATTCTGACCAGACACGGAGTCAGAGGTGAAAGAGAAAGGAAGAGACAGGGGGTGGGGGTGGGGGGTGGGGGGGGGGGTGGGGGCAAGCTATCACTGCGTCAACTTGATGAAGAAATATATAATCAACATTGTTTAACTGAACAATCACGATAATAAATCACAGTGCATTTAGTGCCCACCACAGCCTTAAGACCTGTGTTTAACGTGTCCAAGCCCATACTTATGTGAGCACCTGTGTGTGTACTTTAGTGTCATAGCAAACTCTTATACCTGACTAACTACTTGTAAAAATAACATTTATAACAACGACTACTACTACTGCTATACTACTACTAATACTACTACTACTGCTATACTACTGCAGCTATATTAGTACTACCACTACAGCTATTCTACTACTAATACTACTACTACTGCTATACTACTACTAATACTACTACTACTGCTATACTACTACTACTGCTGCTATACTACTACTAGAGCTATCCTACTACTACGACTACTACTGCTATACTACTACTACTGCTGCTGCTATACTACTACTACTACTGCTATACTACTACTGCAATACTACTACCACTACTGCTATACTACTACTACTACTACAGCTATACTACTACTACTACTACTACTACTACTACTACTGTTGCTGCTGCAGCTATACTACTACTACTACTGCTATACTACTAATACTACTACTTCTATTACTACTGCTGCTGCTACTTCTACTACTACTACTGCTGCTGCTGCTATACTACTACTGCTACTAAGTAAGTAAGTAAATTTTATTTATATAGCATTCATCACAGACATAGAATCACAAAGTGCTTCACATAGATCTACTATTACTACTACTACTGCTGCTATACTACTACTACTGCTGCTATACTACTACTGCAATACTACTACCACTACTGCTATACTACTACTACTACTATTACTACTGTTGCTGCAGCAGCTATACTACTACTACTACTGCTATACTACTAATACTACTACTTCTATTACTACTGCTGCTGCTACTTCTATTACTACTACTGCTGCTGCTGCTGCTATACTACTACTGCTACTACAGCTATACTACTACTACTACTGCTATACTACTAATACTACTACTTCTATTACTACTGCTGCTGCTACTTCTACTACTACTACTGCTGCTGCTGCTATACTACTACTGCTACTAAGTAAGTAAGTAAATTTTATTTATATAGCATTCATCACAGACATAGAATCACAAAGTGCTTCACATAGATCTACTATTACTACTACTACTGCTGCTATACTACTACTACTGCTGCTATACTACTACTGCAATACTACTACCACTACTGCTATACTACTACTACTACTATTACTACTGTTGCTGCTGCAGCTATACTACTACTACTACTGCTATACTACTAATACTACTACTTCTATTACTACTGCTGCTGCTACTTCTATTACTACTACTGCTGCTGCTGCTGCTATACTACTACCACTACTACTACTAAGTAAGTAAGTAAATTTTATTTATATAGCACTCATCACAGACATAGAATCACAAAGTGCTTCACATAGATCTACTATTACTACTGCTGCTGCTACTACTACTACTACTATTACTACTGCTGCTGTTGCTACTACTACTACTACTACTACTACTATTACTGCTGCTGCTGCTACTACAACTGCTATACTACTACTGCCACTACTACTGCTATACTACTACTGCCACTACTACTGCTGCTCCTGCTACTACTACTAATAATATATTTTTTGAGAAATACATATCTAAAAGTAATTAATGTAAATTTGACTCAGACCTCCGTTTCAATATAGCGTCTCTCAAGATAAAAATCACAGGCGCTTCACCAAAACAAAAAAATGAATGTGTAAAAAAGATTTTAAAATGATTAAAAACATGTTTATAATATCTAATATCTTAAGTCACCAAGTAGCCAGTGCTGCAGCTCACCACCTCCCACGATGAAGGGTCGAATGCCAGATGTGATGACTAAAGGGACTCTCATGGTGAATAAAAATAGATCCTGGCTGAAGGTGTCATCATTCAGGTATACAGACTATCATATACTGCTTGTCCACTAAGTCTTTTTTCTGTAACATGTCGTTTATAACTGTTACACTTCTGAGGATTTTTATAGTCATGTTTGTGATTTTATCCTCATAAACCAAAGTCTGTTATTTTGAAAACCGGAAGTTATATTTTGACTTCCGGTCTGGTCGTCTGCCTCTTCCTGTCGGGACAAAAAAGTTGTGAAACCCCACCCTCCGCTTGCCTGTAAGCAGCGACGCAGCAGTGGTTCGAGGAGCGGAGCAGCGACCGAGGCGGAGGAACGGAATTAGAACTTATGATGGAGTTGTTGCGCCGTTCCGACACCGACTGTAGCACCGAACCGGACCGGGCCGGACTCTGAGCTCCCACGGCGGATCAGTGTTCACGCTTTGTCTCCGGGTAGAGAAGTCGAGAAGGTTTGGAGAGCTCTTCCTGTTACAAAGTTCCTACGTTTTGTTTTGATAAAGATCGCCACCATATCCGCTCTTCCTGTTACCAACAGCATGGATGAAGTGGCGCAAACAGATGCGGGATTTCCAGCTGGGGCGCCGCAACGTTGCGCTCAAACGCAGTTAAGGGATATTTGGGCTTAAATAATGCGAAGTGGTCAGCGCTTAAAGAGCAGTCATAAGCGCTGGTTGGCTGGACCGAAGGCTCCTTTCCTGCTATTCTTCTCGGCGCTTCCTGCTTGTGGCAAGTGCACTTAATGGCTAAAAATACACCAAACACTCCAAACGGACGCCTGGTGGCTTCAAAATGCTGATGTGGAGCTGCAGCACCGACATTTAGGAACGACTCCACCGAGGGTCTTTTCCTCCTCGTCTCTCTGAGGTTCAGCGGAGCAGGTGTTGGTTTGGGATGAGAGCTGGTTCAGCCACGCTGAGGGGATTAAGAGCCTTTCACGCAGATTGGTGAAATGAGATTGCGCTCAAACCACGTGCTGGGAAACCACAGACCACATCAGATCAACTCAGAGAGGCTCGGTGGGAACTGTGCTGTCTTTCTTGGACTGGAGAGACTTAAAGTGGACCAAACTGTCCACGTCCTGCTGGGATGGACCGCCTTTAACTTTAGCATCAAGACAAATGAAAGACACTGAGTTGTCGTCTTTAGCCCACCTGTTGGTCTGACTTTTGAACACATTTCACTGGTCCCTGATGACCCAACCAGCAAGACAGGAAAGGGAGCGAGGCGCGATAAAGTACTCCTTTGTACTTTATTTTCAAACCCCTGGGGTGCAGAATCAAATCCAGTCAAAACATCTGCTCGAGGCTCCATGGAGCCGCTGAAGAACATATTCAGTCGTGGCTCACTGTCGAACTGGAAGAATTTAGAGCAGTCAAAAAAAGGGAACTTCATCAACCCGGTGTGGACGGTCTTATTTGACTACGAAGCATCTTGTAAAGATGAGCTCACCTTGCGTAAAGGTGACCTGGTGGAAGTCCTCTCTCAGGACTCTGAGATTTCAGGGGACGAGGGTTGGTGGGCAGGGAAGGTCAACAACAAGGTGGGCATCTTCCCTTCCAACTACGGCTCCTTCAAACCAAGTGGATATGCAAAGCTTCCTGGAAGCAACGTTGTCCACGAGCTCGACCACGACGTGGTTGGTAATTTAGAACCAGAGGAGGTGGATTTCCGGGAGCTGAGCTTGGAGGAGGTGATTGGGGTCGGGGGCTTTGGGAAAGTCTACCGTGGTACATGGAGGGATGAGCTGGTGGCCGTGAAGGCGGCACGGCAAGACCCGGACGAGGACATCAGCGTGACGGCGCAGAACACCAGGCAGGAGGCCCGTTTGTTTGCTATGCTCAACCATCCCAACATCATTACCTTGAAGGGCGTCTGCCTACAGGAACCCAACCTGTGCCTCATCATGGAGTACGCCTCTGGTGGGCCACTGAGCCGGGCGCTCGCAGGTCGCCGCATCCCACCTCACGTCCTGGTCAACTGGGCCGTGCAGATAGCCAGAGGGATGCTGTACCTACACAGTGAAGCCATCGTTCCGGTCATTCATCGGGATCTCAAGTCCAACAACAGTAAGTTCCCTCAACTCTGCTCATTCGTTGGGTTACGGCTGATTCATGCTTCTCCGTCTGCGTCAGCGCGGAGACACACAACGCCATTATCCGCCCTTGCGTAGGGCCCCGGCAGGCACGCAAGTACGTACGGAGTCGAGCCCACTTTTTTAAACATCCGTCTGTCGAGACGGACAACGCAAGCTTGTGATTGGTCAGGACGCCGCTATCGTCTACACCGCCGCCATTGCGCCCTCAAACACATAAAGAGAGTCGAGGATAACTAGCAGCAGCTTGGAGAACACCTCGCGACAAAACTCTAAAAATATGAACGTTTAATTCTCCCGTGACTGGAGGAGTGAAAAGATGCGTAGCGAGCGTTTTATTTGTGGACGGAAATGACAGGAAACGTGGGTTTAGAGGTGGGGAGCGCATGCAGAGGTGGAGGAGGATGAGAGACCGTGTCTGTGTTAAAAAGTCTCTTATATACACAAAAACACAATATAAACACACGATCCTGGACCGATACATGACAGGATACCACAGGACAGCGCTACGCCCTCTGCTGTCCTGGCGGGGAATTGCTTTGCAACACTCTCCAGGAGACGGAGAAGCATGAGAGCAAAACGTCTCCGTCCGTCCGTGCGTGTCTGTCCCTGTTGGAGCTGACGGAGAAGCATGAACCAGCCTTTAGACTGATAGATTATAGTGTGTGTGTGTGTGTGTGTGTGTGGTAGAGATGGGACTTGGGTCAGGAGTGTGTGAAGGTGTTAATAAAACCTTTCTGAAAATAGGGTAAGCTTTTATTACCTTGAATCTACACCTGTGATGTAAGCTCAGAGGAAGAAAACCCCAGTGCTGTGGTAACAAAACCCAGTCATGAGACTGTCATGGCCGAGGTTGAAGGTCCTGCAAACATGCCTTGCTTATTGGATGAAGTACCTTGGTTTGGAAGCAAAGGTCAGGAATTCAGGAGGAAGCATTCCATCACTGCCCCTTTGGGACTTTGATGTCATCAGAAGTCAGCAGGTTTTCAGCCTACCAGGGCCTGATATGAAGCCACCAGAGCAGAGGTTTAACCTGAACCTGTTGCTGTTCTTGTGGTGGATACCTGTGCACTATTCAGGGTTTTATCTGAAGACCATAAGCCCTTCCTCCCCACTGCTGCTGCTCCTGATCACCAAAATACACCAAAGCAGAAAAAAGCCAGTTTGTCATTTTCTGCACAGAAAATGACTGACAGTGCAGAAACCTTGGTGCTCACGAGGACGCGGCCGGGCTCTGAGCTGCGGAAGGTTCCCTCCCTTCATCCACGGCTGGTTTAAGGAACCTTGTGCAGCACATCCTAGAATACCTTTCCCAAGACTCCTCAGCTGCTTTATTCTGTTTTCCTCTTTCGTATTTGTCAATATGTCTCGTTGACAGGATACACACGCACGCACGCACACACACACACGCACACACACGCACGTACACACACACACGCACACACACGCACGTACACACACACACTCACACATGCACGTACACGCACGTACACACACACACCTATCCACCCTTCGCTTTACTTCACCTCCCGTGCCAGTTCTTCCCCAGATGAGAACGCGTCTCCTGTAGTGCAAAAAGAAGGAGGAGTTATGTTAAAGTGGTGTTTGTGTGTGAGGCGGGCCAAAGCCAACACGATCCGGGTCTGTGTGCCTGATCGTATCGCTCTCCTGCCTCTTCTTTTTAAATCTTCTCGGAAGCGTTGCCCCCGGCTTGCCTCTACACGTCTCCATGCAGCCATACTGACTAATGTCCTGCTGCGTTGGTGGAAGGAGGGAAGTTTGTGTGTCTGTGGATGGGAGGCTGATAATAATAATAATAAAACGTTTGTCTTTAATCAGGTTGGTTGAACAGGTGAAATCTCACCTGGCCGGGTGGGGTGGGGGGGTGGGGGTTCAGGGTAGGGCTGTTGCGATTGAGGAATTCCCTCTGCGGTGAGTCAGGGCAGCTCAATATTGCGATATGCGATATTATTGCACCCCGTTTTTATTTATGTACTTAGCAAATTTGTTTGTTAATTACTAAACTCATGGCAATATTTCCTTTGAAACATTGTGCTTACACATTTAAAACATGTTAGAAAAAAACAACATGGCCATTTTTAACACTTTATTGAATGCAGATCAAAGGGCAGTAACGGCATTCTCTGACTGAACTTAAAAACAACATTCAGGAGGTTTAACTTTGAAATGCAAATTTGGCTGCAACATCTAACAGAAATAAAAAAAGTGCCCTAGTATCTCCTCGATCAGCGCGGACTTTACCTCTCAGCATGCGCTGTCACGAGATTTAATCAAGTGCGGTAATTGCGGTGGCACGTCATGCAGCGCGGTGGGTTTCTTAATATCGCGATATATTGTTCTTGCGATTATTGTGACAGCCCTAGTTCAGGGAATGACTTTGGCTGCTCAAAATGGACTTTAGCATCAAAGAAAAACCTGCTGTGAGTTCTTGTTTCTGACGTTGCTCTGTTGTCACGTGGAGACATCTCAAACAGGAGACATGAGCTCACCCCACCCGCCTCAACATGCCCACATGGGCCATTAGGGAACCAGTTATGCTTAATGGTAAGGTTGGAGGCTGGAGAGCTCCTACGTCCGCTTGATCACAGCATAACTACACAAAAAATGTCATCATCTGAAGGGCTCATGATCAACGGGTTACGGTTGAAAGCGATAAGCCCAATTAAACTTCTAATGGGAGCTCAGAGTCTCAGGCTGACTGACACTGGAGGAGTCTCTTCTGGTTGATTTGGGGCTTTAAAGGACGTTACGTGTGGAGATAATGAAAACGGCAGAACAGCCAATGAAACGAGCCCCGATTAACGCTGATGACACAATGCCTCTGTCAGCATGCCCCAGGTCAGTAGCTAACCACCATCAGTGTGTGGATGGGTGAATGACCGTAGTGTGAAGTGCTTTGGAGGTCTCTGGCTCAGAAAGGTGCTATTCAAGTGCAGCTCATGTATCCTTACTGACCGCAGAGACGGGATCCAGACGACCAGTTAAATCCACACCATTCACTGTGAGGTGGCTCCAACGCTTGAACATTTACTTATAGATAAGAGCTGGGCAATGAATCAAAAATGTATTGTTGTCAAAGTTTCTGACTCTTCTCGAGATTATTTTCCCCATGTCAGTAAATGTGATAATAAAAAATGAAGAAAGTGTGTAGGTTGGCCACGTTCATGTCCCTTTAAGAAGCTGTGCCACCTTAAAGAGCAAGTCACCCCCAAATCAACTTTTTTAGCTGATAAACTATATAAATGAGTAGTCGTGCTATACACACGTAGTCAGTAATTTGGCACTTTAGTGCATCTTAGTTAAACTTTAAATATTCTGACTAAAACTGCCAGTGTTGTGCCGTTGTCAGGTAAAAACTCTACACTGCATTTGAATTAAAATCTGCCATCGCTATTGGTTAAGAGGTACCCTAGAACGTTAGCTGGTACATGATGATGTCACAATGTCATTGAGAACCTGTGTGTGTCCACCATCTTGGTCTGCCAGGCAACAGCATTTGTTGCATTTTTCAAACAGGAAGTTGGAGTGGAGTACGACTCTGGTAGGGGGCGACTTTCTCTTTAAGTCACGTAGAAATGTGACTCAACGTAATACACGTGACAGCCCCCTCTAGTGGACAACCTTTGTTTCTGCGCATACCTGTAGTTATTGTTCATTTATCGCTATCCACTTGAAATCCTTAATATTAGGGCCCGACCGATATGTCGGCCGATGTAGGGGTCATTAACAATATCGGCCAAAAAGACGGCCGATATGGCCGATATTGCGCTACATATCCAGCAGATGGCGCCAGCTTTATGAACTCATGTGTGGTTCCACTCCTTTGAACTTTGAACAGAAATGATTGTTTTGGACCTTTTTAAAAATTTATTCTTATTTATATTTCTTATGTGCGACTATTTCCTGTCCAGGGTGAATAAGGTCACCAAGTTAACTTCCACAGAGCGTTACTTTGTTACAAAGCACACGTATTACGTTTTATTTATTGCTGCATTTTTATTATTTTAATATTCTTTCAGGGATCTTCTATCCCTAAACTTGTGTGTGTTGTTAGATTCCCCGGAGTTAGCCAAGTCAGAAAAACCATGTTGTACCCAGTTGTTTTAGCATGAAGCAATGGAAGGGAAGGCCTGCATTCACCTACATAAAAACACTACAGTGTGTGTGAATTCACTTACGTTGTTTTATGCTAAACTAAGAAAACCAACTGCTGCCAGGTCATATTGGGCTGGTTATAAAATGCTTTTTCTGACTTGTCTAACTCTGGGGAATCTTAACAAGACACAACTTTACTGAGTGGTGGAATATTCCTTTAAGTTAAAATGTTTTTGTGGAAACCACCGTTTACAAGAGAAAACTTGAGTGTTAGATTTATGCTGACTGAGTTTGTGTGTTCTGTTGTTTTTGAGACCTGCTAAATAAATCTTATTTGCATTACTTGGAAACCCGAGTGAGTTATGGAGGCAGTTCTTTGGTGTGTAACAGAGAAATAAGTTTGCATCAAAAAGGCAGAGAATGAAGGGTTTAAGCTTAAGAAAATGTTTATTTATTTTTTTTGTGAGGGAGATTTATCGGCCTTCATATCGGCTGTCGACCTTTGTTAAAAGTTTTTTATCGGTATCGGTCCCAAAAAAGCATAGAAGGGAACGTTGATTATCAAACTGAGCTAATGGGTGTTTTTAGAGTCCCTTTCCGGAGGATTTCTCTTGTCCGGTGGCACCATCTAGTGGCTGACAAGCATATCGCACAAATAATTTGTCCTTCCGTTTTTTTAAGATGGCGACTTCACGTTTCTAGTTTGTTTATGTGCTTCTGTAGCCGGCAAACAGCTAAAACACGCTGTTTTACTAGTATTATTCACATGTCATGTATTCATATTTTAAAGACTTGTGCGTGAAAAGTTCATCAACTCTGCATCAGCCGAGGTATTCCTTAAATCTGAAGCAGGTACGCGGTAGTCTAACGCTATTGGTTAGTTCTGGTTAGTCTCCTATTGCATGGAGCTCGGAGGGGCAGGGGGCGTGCTTGGCAAAAACACAGTACATGATGAGGCAATCACTTTTACAGATTCCTGGGAAATCGTACGTCATTTCTGAAAGGGGAAAACTCCGGAAAGACACTTTAGTAGACTCATTGGCTGCAGGGAGGAGGAGGATGCTGGGAAGTCTAGAGCCTTGTGTTGAATGGGTTTGTTCCATCAGATGGTTTGTCTAGTACCGCGTCTGTTTTTGATTCTGTAGAGCCAAGGTATTTAGATCCCAAAGTACTAATAACCTTACTATTATTATTATTATCAGTGTGTTTTGTGTTTGTAGAGTTTAACCTCAGCAGGAACCATTTCATCTGCTTCAACGCTAAGCTAGGCCGGCCACAAATCACTTCCCCTTTTCATTGAACTACAAAAGTTAATAGAAGCTTTAAACTCTCTTACAAACTTTTTATAGTTTCTCCTTCAGTTCAGACTTCATGCTTTACTTCATACGGCTCGTAAAGCTTAATCTCCCACACACACTTTAGCTGTAATCATCAGATTTTCATCTAGATATGATTGTAAATCTTTTGAAATTGTTATTAAATGTATTTCACACCAAAAAATACTTCAAATGTTCCACATAATCTGGTGTAAATGATGACTTGTGGGACAATTTAGCTTAATCTAGTTCATCAACATGACTTTTTGAGCTCTTTAACTATTCTGAGACAAAAGGTGAAGTAGCTGCTATAATGGATTCCAATAAAAGGAGCAAAGCAAAGCTTTGGCTGTACTTAAGTGACTGAAACAGCAGCTTATTCTGCTGTTTAGGAGGTAAACCTTCATTGTATTAGGACGCCTACAGGGATAGGCCAGACCTCTAGAGTGTTATCAGTTATCTGACCTGATGATGACGGCTGTTCAGAGGTTCTTTGTTGCGTTCGTACTATGTGGTTATCCAACTTCATTTTCATTTGTTCTTCGTTATACACAGAGTGATGAGGGTTTGCTGACATTAGGGGTGGGAACTGATACGTTTTTATCAATCTCAATGGCATTGTCGATTCAGTCTATCGATCCAGTTCCTTATCAGTTCCAGAGTAGTTCAATAGGTGGAAAAAACTAATAGTACACAGCCTCCTGCATTATAACTGTTGGTTTATTCATGATCAATAAACAGTTGCACCTGTGTCGGTTGGAAAGATCTTACCAGATGGTTCTCCTTCATGCTCCCTGTGAAGGGTTAGGGTTCGGTGCAGTGCTGCAGTAGCTTTTGCAGAGTGGGAATAAACTCACCTCAGGCCAGACCTTTGTCGCTGGACTCCGCTAGTGTGGAGACGTATTTAAATAAGGTAAATGACGCTAACATTCTGCTGCTGTTTCTCACCAGTATCAGCTGATGGAGGGCTCTAGTTTCGTTGCGCCATTTGTGTAAGCGGACACGGTAGGGTCGGGGTTGGGGGCGGGGCATGGCGCTTAGCCTGGTGGGTGTCCAAGCAAAGCCTGGCGGGCCGCCAGGCTTATAAAGCGCTGGGGGAACCCTGCTGACCAATATTTATTATGGACATCTGAATATCCTGCCTTCCTTAAAATGTCAGTAATCAGGACACTTTACCACCGAGCAAACATAACAGAAGAAGAGGAACGCAGATAAGAGGACCAACACATCCAAAACGCTTTAGAAACCCGTGAATACCCAAAGTGGGAAATTAACAAATAAAAGAAACAAGTAACAACAAAAAACTCCACGCCAACACCAGTGATAACCCTTCTATACATTAAGGCGTGATTATAGCAGCGATGAAAAAACACAACATAAACACACCTAAAACTGTATATGATAGTTAGGAAAAGATTATTACACCCAGAAGACAAACTCCATTGTTGGTTCTTTTTTAAACACAGGAAAGGTTTCTCTTTACCTTGCTGACGTTTTGTTTGCGGCTGCAAACATCCTCAGGCTGACGCTGATGGTGGTGTCCCTTCCTCCGTTTATCCACGTTTATCTGCTGCCCGCTCTCGCCTCTCCGATGATGCAGTCCCATGCTCGATCCAATGAGTAAACTCCATCGTCTCTGTTCATGGTCCCACATCCACGTCTCCTTATCTCGATAGCTTCTTTTATCCATCTTTTATGTTTCTGGTGTTCGGTGTTTATGATCCTTGTGTTGTCCCGGTCCATTACATGGTTTTCTCTTGTGCAGTGATCTGTTACGGCTGACTTCTTTATTGTACTTTCTGCTTCTTGTTTTGCTGCTCTTGTGTGTCTTCCACTTGTTTCTTTCTCACACTCTTTTCTATGTTCTATTGTTCGTGTGTTGAGTTGGCGTCCGGGTTCTCCTACATGTGTTTTATTGCAGAGTTTACATGGGATTTGGTAAACGACTCCACATTTAAGTCCAGCAGGTATCTTGTCTTTTGGGTGTACTAGTCTGTTTCTAACTGTTGTGTATGGCTTTGTTGGTGTGTTTATGTTGTGTTTTTTCATTGTTGCTCTTATTTTTTCTGTTATGCCTCTGATGTATGGTAGGGTTATCACTAGTTCTGTTCTTGTCTTTCTGGGTTTCTGGTTCTTTGCTTTGGTTGTTCTTTTCTTTCTGTTGTTGTTTGTTGTTTTCCTTTGTTTATTGCTAAGGATGGGTACCTTTGACATTTGAATCGATCCGGTGCTAATTCCCGGTACCTAACTAGGAATCGATACCGGTACTTAATGGTACCAATTTCGATACTTTTGAGTGTTTAATATTTTTGATTCTATTTTATAATTAAATATATATTTTTCTCAATATATAACCATATTTGATAAATATCACGATAAATAACATTCAACTGTTTGTATTTTAACATCGTCCTTGTAGTTTTATAAGCTGATAATTAAACTGAAGCAAACATCGTTACTGTGAACTAAATTTACTGTGTATCTTCATTCCTTTTGCCGTCCTTTTTCTTTTGATTTTTCCTACTGGGAAGTTAGAATTTCCGAGGAGAAAGCGAACGCACCATTAGCTGATAACAATGGTGGCAATGGAAGCTAACATATCAAGCTAACGTTATCTTAAACAGTTTATTTAGCTGCTGGAGCAGATTAAAACGATGATGCCTCACACTTAGATCGTTGTCGCTGGTTTCATCTTCACCCAATCACCCGTCGCATTTAGTAAAGTGAAGCCAAACTTTAGAGCGCGTTCATGTTCTTCTAGCCGGAAAATCAGAGTTTCGAGGAGAAAGCGAACGCACCATTAGCGAAACGGAAGCTAACATATCAAGCTAATTTTATTTACCTACCGGAGCAGATTAAGATGAGGATGTCTCACTTAGATCGTTGTCGCTGGTTTCATCATCACCCAGTTACCCATCACATTTAACTGGCACAGGGTGGCTGATAACGGGTTACCCGTGGCGAAGCCTTCCAGTTGTTTGGGGAGAGCGGGCAGCAGAGGGTGACAACGTCCTCTGCTGCCCGCGAATAAACGGAGTAGGAAGTGACGCCACCATCAGCGTCAGCTCTGAGGAAGTTTGCAGCCGCAAACGAAACGTCAGCAAGGTAAAGAAAACCCTTTTCTGTGTTTAAAAAAGAACCAAAAATGGAGTTTGAAGACAAGCACAGAAATAACGTACAAAAGATGTACCCAGAAGACAAGATGTCACCAGCCCAAAAACGTGGAGTCGTATATAAAATACCATGCAAGCTTAGCAATACAACATACACAGGAGAAACCGGACGCCTACTCAAAACATAAACCGGAGTCGAAGACACACAAGCAGCAAAATAAGAGGCAGAAAACACAATAAAGAAATCAGCTGTTACAGACCACATAATGGACTGGGATGACACACGGATCATAAACACGAGCAACAGAAATTCAAAAGATGGACCAAAGAAGCAACAGAGCTGAGGAGACGTGGGCCCAGGACCATGAACAGAGATGGAGTTTACACACTGGACCACTCATGGGACACGGCGATCAGCGGGGAAGGCACGGGCGGATAAAAGGAAGTGATGCCACAAACATCCAGCGCCTGCTCTGATTAAGGCGGCTGTGAACGAAACATGTCAGCAACAACACCTCATCGCTCTGTACAACGAAGAACCAAAGAAATGAAATGTTCAGACATCATTTCTGTCCAATGTTAACTGATTTCTGGCATTTTTCAATTAAATGTTTTATTATTTGGTGAATTAATACACTTTGAATCATTTAATATAGAAAAGCTATTAAAACTCTATTATTTATGTTTATGTTCATTAATTTGGCAGATGCTTTTATCCAAGGCGATGTGCGATTGTAACCTATAGGGCATGTTGTGATCTGTGGGGGAAACCGAGTACGCGGAGGAAACCCACGCATGCATGC
This sequence comes from Nothobranchius furzeri, assembly GCF_043380555.1. Taxonomy (NCBI): domain Eukaryota; kingdom Metazoa; phylum Chordata; class Actinopteri; order Cyprinodontiformes; family Nothobranchiidae; genus Nothobranchius; species Nothobranchius furzeri. Next base: position 63,746,288 of record NC_091754.1, read on the forward strand.
GGAGAACATGCAACTCCACGCAGAAAGGCCAATGCTGAGTTTCAAACCAGCAACCTTCTTGCTGGGAGGCAACAGTGCCACCACCACACAGCCCATAATTATGACAAATCTAAACACAAAGAGCAAAAAAAGGTTTCAATGTGAATATTGAGACTGCCTGACGACAACAGTGATGATCAGAAATAGCTCATGATTCTTTTTTTAACTTTCAGTTTTTTTTTTTTCCAGAAGTCCTGTTTAGCTCCCAGCTGTTCCACCAGGAAGTAAAATAATATAACATTTATAAGTGACGCATCACCTAAACTACATGATTATCTGTATTACTTGAACATCTTTTTGTCTTTATTATCTTTTAAACCAGAACATCTCATGCTTCTTTAAACTCGCGCCTCTCTCCTGCTGATTGTGTTCTCATGAAGAAGAGTTGGCTAAACTGAGGCTAACGCTAGCTCACGTCCTCTGTTCTGGAGAGACTCGATGATTTTCAGGTTATTACATATTTTCCAGAAGGTGAAGAACTTGTTTTCCTAAATCCTAGATGTTGTTTTAAACTTCTGCACCAGACTTGGTGTGTTTTGAGTTAAAGGTGGAGGGACTGGTTTCCAGCAGACTTCTTCCCCTCGCGTAATGTGGAGGCTACCTCAGTGTGTCTTGTTGTCATTGTGACTTTTTAATATTTGTGTCATTCTCTGAATGTTTGTGCCCATCTGCAGTCAGGCAGCCAGACAGGGTGAAACTAATCCACCTCTATGATTTATGGTAAGGCTGGGCGATATGTGGCCTCCAGTCAGTATCACAGGGTACTGAGCAGTTCACCTCAACAACGAAAAAAGGAATGATAACGATCCAAACTACCTGTACAGTGGCAGTTAACTCATTCGCTGCCAGCCGTTTCCTGATCGTAAAGCCCTTCGCTGCCAGCGTTTCTCAACGTTTTACTGTTTTTTAAGAGTCACAGAACGTTGCGCGCTAGGATGATGTCGACGCCAAAACAACAAAAACAAAGAGGAGACTCACCTCTTACATCAGGAAGCATCCACGCGTTTCGAGCGTTATCCGTTCTTTCATAATCCGTTGTTGAATTGTGATCGGCAGAAGCTTTTCCGGTTCGCGCCTCACTTCTTTTACGGCAGCGGCCCAAAACGATCTCCTAACACATGGATGTTCTGCTTCCTGATCACGTGACGTGTGACGTATGCGGATGAAGATCGACATCAGAGCCGGGATGTTTGTTCTCACGGTGCGGGGGCTCGTCCGACGCCCACACAGTAAAAACATGCAAATGGCGACTCTAGTCGTCATTGGCAGTGAACGAGTTAACGGGAGTGACTGTAGTTGATTCGGTTGAGAAGCCTGTTCCCACAAAATTCTTCAACCATTTGACAACATTTGAACCCAGTGACTACTCCGGTTTCCGCCAGCCGCTCTCTGATGTCTTTCCCACCTTGTTACAGACTTGTTAAACATTGGCAACCTACACAGATCTTTTCATTATTTTCAGATACCTAACATGGGCAACAGGATGTCTGTATTACACAGACACTTTGGTATCGTAACATTTATGGTGCATCACCCACCTATAAATTATGGTTAGGGATGCAACTATACCACTTTTTTCCAATACTTGGATCTGTGTACTCGGCGATACCGGTTACTGATACTTCTACCACACACACACACACACAAAAATTGGAATACAGGTTTTATTTTCTGCTCTGCTTTCGACAGGAAAAGACTGTGAGGTAGATAAAAGGTTAAATATGTGAATAGAAAAGATCACAAAAGTAAAATATTAGGTGAACACAAATGACAAGTTACAGTGAAGCCACTTTCAAGCAACTGCACTGGTATCGGTTATCGATATGATATTGGTCAATGTTTGCTGCAATGGGGACGTTAAACTATCGATGCACTGACATATTGTGATACTTCCTGTTATGATTCTGGATCAATACTCAAAAGAAGTGTCTCAATTTAAAAAAAACAACGCTTTTTGAGAATGTTCATACAAACTTATTCTGTGTTTCTTTTGTGTGATGAAATTCAAGCTCCGACTGCTAGGCGGCAGCAGTTTGTACCGTTTTCCTTCAGACTTGTGTTTGACTGTCATGGCTTAGTAATGAAATGGGAGAATCAGCTGAAACATTTGAGGGAAATGTGTTGAAGCTAAATCACAGGAGATGCCCAGAGAGGCTGGTGTGGCATCGTAACGGGCTCAGCTCCATACAAGTGTGTGTGTTCATCACGTGTTCATAAACTCACGGCGTCTCAGGTCGTTAGCGTTTACGAGCTGTTAAGGCAGATTGGACTTAACAGTCACTCAGAATATTTAACTGAGGATGTTTTTCTACTCGGCATCAGCCGCCGTAAACCCAAACCAGTTCTGGATAAGCGATGCCACCCCATCTTCTTTACAAGCACGTCTCCATCCACCTGCTGCAGAAACGGCCGTTGCTTTCAGGGTTGACAGAAACGGGGATCCGTAATGAGTCTGCGTGGCTCCAGTAGTACAGCCTTGAACATGTTTGTCAAATTATTTGTGCAAAAATTACATTTGACTTCCACAATGCTAATTCTAGATCAGATTTGACACAAAACAGGGACAGCTTGCCAACTAATTTAAAAGCCGTCGCTCGTGAAATAGGCCATCGTTTTTAGAGTCAGGCCCTCCAAATGATGGCGAGACGGCTCGCTGGCTAACGCCACCTTTAATGCTCCTTCTGTTACCCTGGAAGGAGCAGTCGAAGCTCGCTAACCTCACAGCCGTTTTTCTCCTCTTCTATGTGTCTGGTTTGACGGCTTCTAGTCCGCTACGCATTTTTACACAAAACCTAAAGGAACTTTTGCCGCCTGTCAAAAATAAGCACTTTCTTGTCATCAAAATGTGTCTTTAAGGTTCACGGACATCATATGTCAAACCCATGTAGCACATCCAACATCAGAAACAGCTTATCGGCTCAGAGACTCCATTCATTTATTTTGGCAGGAGACCCATGGTCCGGCTGGAGATGGGCGTGTCTTTGGCTCCCTATAACTGGATGCGTCTTGGAAACATCCGAGTTGAATTTGCCAGTGAAGTTCAGTCTGAAGCGATCATAATCATACCATCTCCCCTATATTGTGGTGTATATATCGTATGGCCAGATACCTGCCCAAACACTCATAGGCTGCATGACTGTTCAGTTGGCAGCTTTGTTGTCTTGACACAAGGAGGTTGCAGGTTTGAATCCTGACTGCAGCCATTCTGCGTGGAGTTGTTCTCCCCATGCACACCTGGGTTTGCCCCGGTTTCCTCCGACAGACCAATAACATGCATGTCAGTTTTATCTGGAGACTGAATTGTCTCTAGGTGGGAGTGAGCGTGAATAGTTGCGGGTCTGTGATGGACTGGAGACCTGTCCAAGGCGCCCCCCCCCTCGCCCAGTGAAGGCTGGAGTTAGACACCGGCCGCCCTCGACTCCACTGAGGAGTAGTCAGTGGTTCAGATAAAAGATGGGTGGTTTCCTCCTGCTGGCATCAGGTGAGAGGTGTTTATAGACGGATCAGAGGTCTGTTGGGACACACACACACACACACACACACACACACACACACACACACACACACACACACACACACACACACACACACACACACACACACACACACACACACACACACACACACACACACCTTATAATCAGGTTTTGCAGTTAAAGCCATGTCCTAACAAGACTTAAGAAGAAGAAAGCATCATTTCTATAGCGCCTCTCAAGATAAAAACCACGAGGCGCTTCACAAAAACAATACATGTAAAATATAAAAAAGCATTTAGAAAATGATTGAAAATATATTTAAAATGAGCAAAAATAGACAACTGTGATTAAAAAATGTAAAGAAAGCGAGAGAGTGAACAGGAAAGAGGGAAACCAGTGGATCCTGAGGAAGGTGGAATAGGTGGGGAGAGCAGAATAAAGAGAGAGAGGTGAAGAAGGTCATACAAAAGCCAGCTTGAACAGGTGAGTCTTCAGCTGCTTTTTAAAGGAGACCACTGAGTCCACTGATCTCAGGCTCAGGGGGAGAGAGGTCCAGAGTCTGGGGGCCACAGCAGCAGATGATCTGTCACCTTTGACCTTTAGCCTGGTGCTGCACAACCAGTAGGCTTTGATCACTGGACCTCAGGGACCTGCTAGAGGTGTAGGGACTAAGAAGATCACCAATGTAAGATGGTGCTTGTCCATGTAAGGCCCTATAGACCAGAACCAGGATCTGGAAATGAACCCTGAAGGTGACTGGCAGCCAGTGAAGCTGGAGGAGAAGCGGGGTGATGTGGGTGTGTTTGGAGGACTTGGTCAGAAGCCGAGCACAGGCGTTCTGAACCACCTGTAGACGGTTCAGGGAGGTTCTGCTCAGACACGTGAAAAGAGAGTTACAGTAGTCTAAGCGTGAGGAGATGAAGGTGTGGAGAACTGTCTCAAGTTCAGAGCGGGACAGAATGGGACTCAGCTTAGCAACGTTCCTGAGATGGAAGAAGGAAGAGCCAACAAGAGAACTGACATGAGAATCCAGGGTGAGAGCTGGGTCAAAGGTCACACCAAGATTCCTGATGGAAGGTTTGGTGTGAGAAGCAAGCTGACCAAGAGAGTCTCTGACTTTGGGAACCAGCTTGTCTGGGGCACAGATGAGGATCTCAGTCTTATCTTCATTCAGCTGAAGAAAGCTCCCAGCCATCCAGGTTTTGATAGAGTCTAAGCAGGTGTGTAACATCTGCAGCTTAGACATCTCATGGGGCTTAAAGGAGATGTACAGTTGGATGTCATCTGCGTAAAGATGGTAGGAGATTCCTTTGAAGGAGCTCAGGATGTGCTGAAGAGGAATCAGATAGAGGAGGAAGAGCAGAGGCCCCAGCACAGAACCTTGTGGGACACCATGGGTAAGGGAGGTGGTGGAGGACCAAAACCTGGAGATGGCCACAGAAAAGGAGTGCTCAGAGAGATAAGAGGAGAACCACTCCAGAGCAGATCCTGATAGGCCTACCCAGTCTCTCAGCCTCTCCAGTAGCAGGTGATGGTCAACAGTGTCAAAGGCTGCAGTCAGGTCCAGCAGGACCAGAACAGTCCCCTGCATCACTGTGAGTCAGAAGGTCATTAGAGACCCTAAGAAGAGCTGTTTCAGTAGAATGAGCTCTACGAAAACCTGACTGGAAGCTATCATAGATGTTATGTTCATCAAGAGCAGCTGTGAGTTGTTTAGCCACAACCTTTTCCAAGATCCTGGAGATGAACGGAAGTTTAGAGATGGGTCTGAAGCTGCTATGGAGAGAGGGGTCCAGACTCGGTTTTTTAAGAAGCGCGTGGATTACAGCGTTCTTAAAGTAAGCAGGGACCTGACCAGAGACCAGAGAAGCATTAATTATAGAGAGCACGCTGGGACCGATGGACTGAAAAGCACTTTTAAACAAAGATGAGGGTAAGATGTGGAGGGGGCATGCAGAGGTCTTCATAGAGTTAACTAGTTTGGTTAACTCAGGCAAAGAAACAGGAGCAAAGCTATCTAGGATGATGGGCCTGGTTGGAGTCGGGAGAGGCAGCGATAAGGCTGAAGGAGAGATGCTAGATCTAACCTTATTGACTATGTATGTTCTGACCTATAAGTCTTGTGGGACGCCAGGCTGAAGGACTCGGAGCTGAACAGCAGAACAGCAGGGAGGGAAACGGCGCCGACAGCAGAAGGTCAGAACATACAGGAAGTGGAGCTGTCACCCAAAGTAAAGGCTGTTGTTTTATTCAGCCACGCAGCAGCAGCTGGGTTAAGCTGAACCAAACACCAAGATACCAAAACTCACCTGAAACAGGTATTTTATCAAGCCCGGTACACGCTGTGTGTTTTTTTGCCGTCTTAGACAAATACCTGTGAAGGTGAGGGTGATGTGCAAGTCTGTGGCCATACGGTGTGACCGGCTCTACGACAGCTTATCGAGCAGCTCACGACCAGTCAGCCTCAAACCCACGACTCCCGTCTGCAATCGACCAATGAAAATACACCCAGGGATTGATGCGGCAACTAGTTCTCTGCTGCACTCTGTTTCTCTCCCAAATCAAGGAGTGTCGTCTCCTTTGTTTGTGTGTACCTTATAGCTCTTCAAGCTGGATGTAGAAGAAATATCTTCAACTTTCTGTTCCACGTCACAGTCAGGGAGTCATGACAAGTTTTCTAAGGAATAGAGTCGATTTAGTGGTTTTCTAGCTCTTCAAAACCATTTTGGTCAAACAAGCAGCTGCTGATAGCTCAGATTTCAATGAGATGGCACTAATTCACTAATATCTGCCAGACCTTTCCAGGTGAGCGCATGCAAGGTGCCAATAGCCTGGATCTGGAGTGGTTTTGTAATTTCTTCAGTTTTTGTGTTATTATTATTAATTATTGGTTTTATGCAAAAAAAAAGCACAACGTGTTAAAGACTAGGCGACACAATCAAATAAAATAAAATAAGTTATCTACACAAAAAAACATGTCAAAATCTAGACGTACAAATGGCACAAGTCAGAAGCAATAAATGCTCCAGCAGATTCATCATTTATTGTAACAAACGGACTTACGATCATGAAAATAGACTCATTCAAACCTCCGTGGCTTATTACATATGAAAATGTTGTGGGACTCTTTATTTGGTTAACAGATGAAACATATTCTGTAAATAAACAACCTGAAACACGTGTTGGTGGCCTGAGTGTGATCCGTTTTTGTCAAACCTCAAGCTGCTATATAACACCGTTTTCTGATGACTTGTTTACAAGATGTTTATTTTTATTTACACGGTAGAACTGGCAAACCAGAGCTATCTGAATCTTACCCAAACGTACCCACTCAAGACAAACCAAATGAGAAAACCGTACCTCCATAACTAAACACTAACGGAAGGTAGTTCACCACAAATGTGTCTTTCAGACGTCCTGTTCCTAGTTGTCCAGCAGCACAGGTGTGACGAGCTGAGTCCCTTTACACACCATCCCCATCCACGCTGTCCGTGTTCCAGGTCCACCGGTCACAGAGGGCCACCTACACACACATCTGGACGAGTAAACCCAAACGCAGCACCTTGTCAGCAGGCATAACTGCAAGAAACCTCACGTCAAAACAGCTTCCTGTCACAAATAAAAGCCAAACGTCTCTATTGTAAATAAGTGAGAAGCATTGTTCCGACCTAAGAACACATGAGCGATAATCATTTGATTTACTGCTGACTTTTCAAACGTAACCATGTAATCATAGTATCTGTATTTGAATGGATGTGTAATATTAATTTAAACCCATAAATTATATTATCCAAAAGTTATATTGTTAATGGCACCGAGTCAAATATGTATTTGTTTAAAACGGCGCGCCTCCTGCAGACACGATTCCCCCTGCAGCAATAATCAGCATGTTTGTTGTTATTCTGCTTTTGTTGTTAGACGTGATGTAAAACATCCTAAATGTACTTTTACTCACCGGCGGCGGAGACGCCATGACAGAGGATTACAGACTTCAACAGGAAGTTCTGAGGTGGAAGGAACAGTCCTGTAAAAATATATCAGTGGAAATAACGTTAGACACAGACTGGGTCATTAAAATTATCGAACGTATCTAATTATAGTCGATATTTCTTTGGACTGGATTGTGTTTTTACAAACTAAATTTCATCAGAATCTACAGTTTACACTCACCCCAAAATCCCACCACCTCCACTCCGCTCCACCACCTCTACTCCCCTCCACTACCTCCGCTCCACTACCTCTACTCCGCTCCACCACCTCTACTCCGCTCCACTACCTCCACTCCGCTCCACCACCTCTACTCCGCTCCACCACCTCTACTCCGCTCCACTACCTCCGCTCCACTACCTCTACTCCGCTCCACCACCTCTACTCCGCTCCACCACCTCTACTCCGCTCCACTACCTCCACTCCGCTCCACTACCTCCGCTCCACTACCTCTACTCCGCTCCACCACCTCTACTCCGCTCCACTACCTCCACTCCGCTCCACTACCTCTGCTCCACTACCTCTACTCCGCTCCACCACCTCTACTCCGCTCCACCACCTCTACTCCGCTCCACTACCTCCGCTCCACTACCTCTACTCCGCTCCACCACCTCTACTCCGCTCCACCACCTCTACTCCGCTCCACTACCTCCGCTCCACTACCTCTACTCCGCTCCACCACCTCTACTCCGCTCCACTACCTCCACTCCGCTCCACTACCTCCGCTCCACTACCTCCACTCCGCTCCACCACCTCTACTCCGCTCCACTACCTCCGCTCCACTACCTCTACTCCGCTCCGGCACGAACTCCGCAGCAAAAACGGTCCCGTTGTAGTCAGCCAGAGCTGTTCCACTACTGCGGCCGTGCGGCGCACTGCGCTGCCCGCCGTTCCGCCATCCAGCAAAAATAGGATTGATTTTATTTTTGCCGGACGCCGGAGCACCTCCGCAGTAAATGGACAGGAATCACAACCGCCCAACAGGAAAAGGAGCAAGCACAACTTCCATTTTTCACAATAAATCGATAAACAAAAAGCATTTTTTGTTTCATATGCACAGGTTTAACAACTTTTAACAACTATCAGTGGCGGCTGAAGTTTAAATGCACAAAAGTAAGCCATAAATACAGTTTCCACTATCAAAGTAGTCACCCTTTGTTGATCCAAACACTGCTGATCTCTCAACACAAATGATGGCAGATTAAACAGTTCATGCCGATGCTTCTCCCACACAACGGGTGTTTGGATCTAACTTCCGCGTTTATTGCTCGGACTGTATCGCAAGATCTCGAAAATCCCGCGCATGCCTGTTTGCCCCCCTCAGGTCTCCGCACCGGAGCGGAGCCGTTGTAGAGCGGGTACCAAGAAAAATTGAGTTCGGAAGCGAGCGGCTGCGGAGGGTGGGGGCGGAGATGGTGGAATTTTGGGGTTACTGGCTTTCACATCTGGGTGGGCCCTGCTAGCGTTGTGTTCACAGCTGGGTTATCTGCGTTTTCCGAGCTCAGCTGGCCGGATTATTCGGACCTGCCAGCAGTCCGCTTTGTGCTGAGCTGAACCAACACACCCAGTACTGTCTGATTGGCCAACTGAAGTTTATGCCTCTCTACAGAAGGAGCCTCTGATTGGTGGGTAGAACCAGCCAGCAGCAGCTTCCCACATGCATGGGTCCTTCAGTGTGGGTGCAGTGGAGTAAACATCTTCTCTGACGGCTGCTCAGATCCATCCACCCCTCCTGCCGTCGCAGCGCAAGGACAGACTGCTGTAAGGAGCACACAGCAGTCTCAGCGATCTTTACTCCTCACAAGAACAGCAAACACAAAATAGTTGTCACCAAGCGGGAGCGTCCAGGCAGAGACTGGCCTGTTGCTGGTCTTGGTTCGTTTAGCAGTGCGGCTTCATTTCCACGCTCTGCCAGGCTCAGCAGCACTGTGGGACTCATCGATGCGTTCAATACCGAGAACACGATGCTCCCATGCTCTGCTCTTTCTCGACTGCTTCATCTTTGAGTAGATGTATTTGATTCATGTGTGTGATGTGCTCACCTCTTCTTCTATGGTTTTTGAGTGTTTGTTTTGATAGTGGTGCTCTTGCGCCCTCTAATGGCACAAACTATATTGGAGCAGCTGCTGAGGGGAGTTTACTTCCTGTTTCCCAGGTGTGCTTAGCGGTATGTAAGTGTGGTCTGGCCAACCCATGAGTGAGAGGGAAGTGTCTGTTCTCGACCTGACTCGTGAACGCTCGTCTGCTGCATGGCAGACTAAGCTGCAACTATATTACACACTAGCGCAGTTGAATGTCAACTGCAGTTAACCGTACCACTCACAGTTAACCGTAAACCAGTAAAGGTCTCTGTTAACTACTGTTTAACAAAGCTCTTATAACCAGTTATGACCTTAATGGCAGTTAACCGATTAAACGTGACAGGAAATGATGGGCTAACTATGCTCATCCCTGTTATTCCCTCAATAAAGAACCATCACTTCATGGTTCCGTTGAGCCGTCCTCACCTAGCCAGGCTAAGCTAACACCTTAGCACCACAAGACACCATGAGTTCTGCTAGCATGTGAATCTGGCATTGCGAGCTACAATAGTGATAATAAAGAGTTTCAAAGAGGTAAATATTTGCTTGGCAACAATTATCAAGTCAGCTTTACTACTTATTCACCGTTTCATCTTCTGTTAAAATCTGAGAACAAAAAGATGTATTGATGTTTACACACTGATATTTTAATTAAAGGCGTGGCTCATTGAAAACGCACTTTTAATGTTATTTCTGATTATGATCGATCACACGGTTATCAGTATTGTTAGAGTGGGGTTATTCCTGTTGGAGGGTCATTGTTCAGATTATTTAAATGCGTAGAAAATTTAAAATAGTTTTTTAATGATTATTTCTGATTATAATTGGTCACTGTGACTGTTTCAGGCAGACTGAACATGAAAATAGTCTCCTACACCTATCTCCGGTATAGAGAGTAGACGGTGAAACTCTAGGATTTGAAAGCCTGGCAGATCTACGTCACACTGAATTAGCATTCATGGACTGGAAGGCTGGTGTTCTAACATCCACGTCTTGGTTATCGTTAGCATTAGCAACTTCACCACACAGCCGAAGGTCCTCCAGGCTTCTGTTATTTGTGGAGATAGAAAAATACACATTACAAGTTAGTGGCAGAGCTGTGCTGCTGTGATCGAATCTGTGTCAAGATGTCCAGACATCAGGAAATGAGATCTGTGATGAGCTTACAAGGCACTGGGTCGTGATCTCCACCGACGGTTTGGCACGCACGTGGTCCGTGAATAGGACACGTGGAGGGCCGAGGCACGCCTGTTCAACAGGAAGTGAGCAGGTTTATGGCAAGTCGTTTTAACATTTAATCAGCAATCGGACCTTTCTGTAAATCCAGTTTAGTTTAGCTAGTTGCAAATGGAGCAGAATAGTGTTGCATTAAGTGTTATAAAAATAAAGGTAGAGCCGAGTTATTTCTCTTTTCTTTTTGCTGATCCAGAAAACGATCCAATCCACGACCGACTCGAACCGTGAGTTTTTCATCTGCTGCAGATGACTTGGCGACTGAACCACTACTTTAAAAGTCTCCTTACCCTCTTAGTCAAAATCTTGCAAGTGAACTAAATGTTCCCAATAAAAATAAAAGGGAGAATGTGACTAAGTTAGGTTGTTGTGAGCCGACCAGTAACCGACACCCACCGACCTCTGCCCTCCTCCACAGCCACCATAACTGACCAGGAATCTGAGACTCATGATTGGCTGGTCAGACCAAGCCTCTCATTGGTTCTGTGGCAGTGTGTTTAGGAACCTGTAGACTGAGACGTGTGTTATGAAACTTGCACGTTGATGTTTTTAAGTCTTTAAGTTACAAAATGAAAGTTGCAGTTAAAAACAAAATACAAGTAACATGTAGGCCTGGGCGATAAATCAATTTAGTTAATTCAAATTTTTTGTTACGGGTGATTAAAAAAAAGCGCCTTTTTGGCCCATCGGAGCTTCCGTAGCGTTAGTTTCACATAACTGCAACAACAACATCACAGCACGCACACGAAACAGCAACAGCAAGCGACCCCATGGCCCCCGGTGAGAGTGGGAAGCTTGTTCCTAAGAGGGGAATTAAATCCTGGAACTGGTTTGGGTTTGCTGCGACGGACGTGAAGTGTGGCACTTTTATTCCAAGAGGGTGTTCATTTATTCATTATTCATCTCACAAAGGAGGGTTGCATTTGTCTCGCTTGTGATTAAATAAAAAACAAAACTGGCTTTAAGGTGCCTTCCGTTTGTACTTATTGCTGTTCTTAATACTTGAGGGGAGAGAGAATCAGAAAAAATTGTAAATCGACTTAAAAAATAAAATCAGAGTTACGTGTATTATGGTCCTGATCCTAGTACAGATTTGGATAATTAAACATCATTCATAGGTTAGATGTGAAAGCTGAAAAGCCTCAAATCCTCTCATTAAAAAGAGGAAACCCACAACTGTCTCCATGGAAACAGCTGAATGAGTGAAACTGGGTTTTTAGTTTCCATTGTGGGATTATTTCTGATCAGTTCGCTTTATTTAGGGATTTCTGTGGCCTTCGCCCCGTCATGCAAGAAGTCTGGTGAGTTACGCGTGATTCCTGAGTCCGTGTCAATCAGTCGTCATGACCCAGACACACACACACACACACACACACACACACACACGCACGCACGCACGCACGCACGCACACACTCAGACCTTTGACCCTACAGTGGGGGGTTTATGGAATGGCGCTAATGAAGGTTACAGGAGCTCTGGAGGCTTGTTAATAAGTGACCGGATTCTGGAGAATACGGCCTTTCACCTGGCTCGGGATGACACACGCACACGCACACGCACACACACACACACACACGCACACACGTAAGCACGCACACACACACACACACACGTAAGCACGCACACACACACACACACACGTAAGCACGCACACACACACACACACACACGTAAGCACACACACACACACACACACGTAAGCACGCACACACACGCACACACGCACACACACACACGTAAGCACGCACACACACACACACACACACACACACACACACGTAAGCACGCACACACACACGTATCAAATCTGCAACATCTGTGTGATTTCAGCAGCTCTGATTTTTGTGTGTAGAAAAAACCCAAATGAGTTCATCTCCAATGTTAAACCGGTGTTATTATTTATTGATTTGAGTGTGAATTATAAAATCTGATAAACTCGTCAAAACGATGATAAAACACTCGTTAGATACTGTAATGACCTGAGTGAGGATCAGCATTTAAAAGTTTAGATAAAAATATTCTGTCTGTTTTAAAACAAACGTGTTTCATGTAGGAAATAAATTACCTTCAAAAACATCTTATTTAGATTAGATTATTAAAAATTTCTTTTAACTGTAATTCCCAAAATGTATTTAGGAATAAGAAAGTGTCCAGCAGACGACGAGACGCCGGGCCTGTGATATAATCCCGGGTTAATCATTCAGCCTCTGTTTTATTCTGAGTTTAAAAGCAAAAGGAACTGTTTTATGAACTGATTAATAAGGACAACTCCGGACTTTATCTCCTAAAGGTTTAAAGGTAACATTTTCCAAAAGAGGAATGAGTAACTTCACTTTTACTACTTAAAGTTACAAATGAGTCCCAGAGTAAAGCTTTTATCAGCGACGGTCCTGCACACTCAGTAAATCAGGTCCCTTGCAGAAGAATGAGGCTCTTGTTATATCCGACGCTTCTTATCTTTTTACATGTTTGCTGATTTTAACTACAGAACCGGACCAGAGCTGGATCTCTGCTCCACTAACAGAGGGCCCTTTGTGGAGGCTACGGGCCGTGTCCCACCCGTGTTGTTCTGGAAGCCATCTTCTTTCTTTTTCTCTCTTCTTCCTCACATGTGGAGGCATGTATGACACCTCTGCTAGGGAACTCCGACCTGTTCTGCGGAGGAGTCTGAATCCCCCTGAAGCAGGTCTCAGAGGACCGTCCCTGAGCTGGGATCTGAGCCAAGGGTTTGCCCCGTCGCTCTGCCTTCCTTCCCTCTCTCTCATTAGCTGCCTGGTCAGGGGTTGCCAGACTCTGTCGGCCTATGGCCTCTTCCCTCAGGGGACAAAGCTTCTGTTCTTCCTGGGGAAAGCCCCCACCCCGCCCGAATTCCCCCCTCGCCTACGGGTGGAGGGCAGGGAGGAGGGGCGGTACCGAGAGATCAGACTGATTGGACTATGAAAGGCCAGTACAGATGTTTTTGCTGCTGGACTGGTTTTGAATACTTGAAATTTTCAGGGCAGGATTTGGTTTGTCGACGTGCTGGTTAAACGATATCAGCCGAGCCTGAGCACAGACTGGACAGGGCGAGGACGGATGCAGTAGCTCGTAGAGAACGCGGCGCTGAGGGATGGAGATGCAGCTCCTGTGCAGAACTTTGCAGCGAGAGTAATTAAATGAGGTGCAGAGTGAAGAAGCAGAGCCTCTTTCTCCCACGTACCCTTGAGCAGGGAGTTGAACTTTTAGATGTTTCTGCTGGGAGTTTAATAAGGATGCACCAAAAATGTCCATTTCTCAGCAGAAACCCCTAAATCACCTAAACCGAGCGACAGGTGAAGCCCTTTTCCTCTCACCTCGCTCCGCCCTCATGTACAGTCGTACATGCATTCAGATTTCAGAAGTACACGTTCCCCCTGCAGTGATGCTGTTATGTTATGATCGCTGGAGTATTCATATCAATTATGTGGCACACTTTTTACATTCAGTTTCACATCTCTGCAGTTTTCTCCTTCTTTAACGTTCCCGCTACATCTGTCACTATTAGCTGTGTTTTTAACTTCCTGTCTACACCCGCCGTGTAATGAACACGGTGGAATAGCTTTGGATGATGTGTGTGGAGCCGGTTTCCTCTCACGAAGCACACAGACTGTTGCTGCCGCCGTGCAGCATCAGCCTCTCTTCTTTCCTCACTGGACGAGTGAATCTCTTCATCAGAGGGTGAATATTACTCTTCAGAGTCAGTCAGCCATGACCAGACAAAGAGCTTTGTCAACAATAGCATCTGTGTGCACTGCTCGCCTCCCGACGGGACGTGGGGGTGCGTTTTTACTCTATAAACTCTATAAAGTTTCACTAGAAACAGCCAACAGTGTTGCTCAGACTGAGGTTGCACATCTCCGCTCTCTTCTGGTGGACAGTAGTAACTTCACGAGGCTCTTAAACGAGTTCTTGTGCTCTAATTAGTGACATAATCTTTTATTTAGGTTTTCGACCAAACATTTCATCTTGGTTCATCCCTAGGCTTTAACAACGTTCTAGATGCATTTTATTATTGTTTAGTTAGCATTTCTACTACAGATTCCTGTTTTCAGATTTCTGATGGTTAATGTAGATTTATCTAAAATATTACTCACAGAAAACATTTAAAATTTCAGATTGACCAGAAAAAATTAGCAGGCATTTCTTTTTTACTGTTTCAACCTCCTTAGAGTGTTTAATTTACCGTAGAGGTAAACATGTTTGTTATCAGCTGCAGGTTCTGGTAATCCATGTGGGGAATTGGTTGGATTATTGAACCGCTGGCGATAGACCAAACCCTTTGCCTATTATTTTTCTATGAGGGACATTTTCATGCCTGCCAATTAGTCTCGCGGATGGGACATGGCAAACGTTCACGTGAAATCAGCGTGTATTTTACAACACTCTTTCTATGTAGAAATAAATATTACATATTTGAAAGCTAGGGTTATTATTATTCCACTGATATATGGGTTTAAACCATAACTGTAGACACAGTGAACACACATCAAACCACTCAGAAATTCAAACTAATGTCTGACTCACCATTCAGATCGTCAGCACTGACAGAATAGAGCCATCTCCAACAAGAATGGGCGTTTTCCGTCCTGAAGTCCAGTAAAAGTACTCCCATAAATGTTTGGTTCACAACACGTCTTGCATGCACAATCCAACATAATAGACTGCTGAGAACTAGGGATGCACAATATATCGGCATCAATATCGGTATCGGCCGATGTTGGTCATTATTTAGCATATCGGTATTGGTCTGATAAATAAAACTGGGCAGATATGAACAACCGATATCTTTCCCATCTTGTTTCCATGTGTTTGTCTGCTTCAGAGGGGGAGGGGGAGGTGTGTATTTGTTCAGTCATGTGACAGTGATTGTAATCATCTCAGAACCGTAAATGTGTGTGGTGTGCATAATAACGTAAATTTAGCTCTAATAATTTTTATTCTATACAAAATCTGCTGCTTTTAGAAGCATTAATGTCAGAATATCAGTATCGGCAATTATCGGTTAAAGTTAAAGTCCCATTAGTTGTCACACACACAGGTGTGTGCGCGAAATAAATTCTCCGCATTTGACCCATCCCCTGGGGGAGCGGCGAGCTGCAGACACGCCGCGCTCGGGAACTATTTGGTGGTTTAACCCCCCAATCCAACCCTTAATGCTGAGTGTCAAGCAGGGAGGCGTTGGGTCCCATTTTTTCAGTCTTTGGGATGACCCGACCAGGAGTCGAACCCTGATCTCCCAGTCTCAGGGCGGACCCTCTACCACTAGGCCACTGAGAAGAGGCCATAACAGTGATATTTTTATCGTGTATCGGCCCAAAAATTTCATTTCGGTGCATCTCTACTAAGAACATTCAAATTTTCCCTCCGATTACCTTTGATAGCGTTAGCTTCAAACTTTTGAGTGACAACTTACCGAACCAATAGGTGAAGGGTTACCCACCCTTCTTCAGTGGCAAAATCATCAGCGATTGGCTGAAAGGTCAGAAGTACCACCCCCTATTATCACGTGCGTAGTCCAAACCAACTATGGCACAGTCAGTTTATAGTTGACCGATGCGTCGGCTAGCCACTGGCATTTGGAAAACAATGAAATGTCGTGTGGAAACACAGACATGAGTAAACTACGTGGAACCATCACAGCTTCTGCAAACTAAATAAGTATGGCTGTGATTGGTGGAGCGCTCGGTGCAGTGTGTATTAGGTCCACAGAACATCTTAACGTCTCCTGGATGAACGTACCACCCATTGTCATTTTTTGGACTGACTAGTGTTGTTAGGAAAACTTTTAAATATCCCCCAACTCGGCCGGTAATCCTAGTAGGTTTATTAGCTCACCAACAGTATTCGAGCTGTTTCTGGATAAAAGGACAGTTTGATAGAACACAGGCTGAACGTTTGTGCTCTTGTGCAGCAAACTCGAAGCTTCAGGTCATTCTCACTCATCCAGCGAGCCTCGTTACTGTTTAGAGTGTAAGATCTGGTGAATAATGGCTTTTTAAAAATGAAGACTAACGATTTCAACCTGGTTTTCAGTAAGTAACCAACTGAATGAATGTTAAAGGAAATATGTACCATAAAAGGAGAGTGGCTCTGACGCGAGAGAGGAGACTGAGCAGGGTTTTTATGGCAACAGCTGGCCATGAGATCTTTATGGTCGTGCGTTAGCTACATTTTCCTGTCTGGGACCCTTGATTTGAAGTGGTTGAAGTAAGATGGTGGGCAGGTAGAGTTCAGAGGTTGCAGTAATAAACCAGAGGTGCCTAAACAAAGTCTAGGTGGCTTCATAAACCAGTTGAGCTAACGAGTAGCGTGGACCTGGCTTCATCATTTGTGCAAAACCTAAAGAAGGAAATGTTCTCAGCTGCAGAAATGCTGCTTTTACTCCACATGAGGCTCCGAGGCCCGGTGGGTTTGGGGACTGTCGACACGGGAGTTTCATAATATCATCTCCATGAGTTTTTAATAGAACCCACAGGGAGTGCAGGCAGGTGTACTAAAGTCTCAGCCAGCCTGCTGTTAGAGGAATATTCCTGCATGTTTACCATCCCAAACACCCAGCCAAAATTACACAAGACTTCTGAAGAGAAAACAAGACACTATGGCCTGGATAAGTATGTGGCCTGACTGCTTTTCAGACAGGCAGAGCAGCGCAGCCTCTCAGCTCAGTGCAACAGAATAAAGAGGAAGAAAAATGAGCAGAACCTGAAGTTTTAGTAGAACGAGTGTCTCAGAGATATAGATCACAGAGGAAAGACGTGATTCTTAGCATGAAGGAAAGTGTTCAGAATTTCTTTGCCTCTAGTTATAAATAAAGTTAATGGAAATGTTTGACTTTTGAGTCACAGATTAATTCATTCTCGGTAAGATCATTTGAAATTCATTTACTATAATTTTGTTTAACTCTATGGTAAGATTTTGAGGCATGATTTTTAGTGCATTTTAATACAAAACAAACAAACAAAAAGGGGACACACAGCAGTACAACAAGAGCAAGCTATCACTGCGTCAACCTGATGAGGAAATATAAAATCAACATTGTTTTACTGAACAATCACGATAATAAATCACAGTGCATTTAGTGCCAACCACAGCCTTAAGACGTGTGTTGAACGTGCCCAAGTCCAAACTTATGAGAGCACCTGTGTGTACACGCCATCGACATATAAATATTGGACAGTGGGTTTCCATAGCCTCCAATAACACATTTTTGAAGATAAATGGGAGGTGGCCACCACCGCCATTTTGACCGTGTCACAGGTTCCGTCAAGCCCAGACAATTCCACAAAAGGGAAGAGCGGTGGAGCTGAGCGTGGGGCTGTAAGGCTGGGATCAACTGACGACACCCGGTCGAACTAGCTACAAGCTAACCCGAAGCTAACGTGGAGGTGGGAGCTAAGCTAACGGAGGTAGCGACCTAGCTACAACCGGAGTTAACTGTGCACAACACCAGAGCTTCTGAGTCAGAGATACGCCGGGCTGACCGCTGGGTAAAACCGGGTGGAAAACATCGGTCTCCGAGAGCTCCACAAGCCGATAGTGGGAACCCAGCTCCACCAACATGTTCTATTTCAACCCATTTTCTAAAGTGCAGCATTATGTTAAATGCACTGGGTTTTACCCTATTGCATTTAAATTTCATGGTTAAACAGTACATGTTAAAATCTAAGCTCAGCTCGGCAGTGACCTAAAATACATAAATATTATTTTACTTACTGAAAAAAATGAAGTGGAGACTCCTTGGACGCTCTATTAGTGCAATTAATGCCACAGCAAGTCATTTTGTCCAACAATTGCACAAATAATATCCAAACAAGAATACACAAACACAGAGACTCAAAATCCTGGAACAGTTTCCAGGCCAGACCGAGGCTCTACTGAGGCCTTTCCACGGAGCTAGCTCTGTGGTCACGTGGGTCTGATGCTCATTAATTATACAGAATTTTAGGCTTTTAATACACTTAAACAGAAGAGTGAGAAAAAAATTCACCCCCCTCAGAGATGTCATGAGTGTAAACTAGATCATTTAAACCAAAAGCATGTTCTGGTACCAGGCTGTAAACATGTTTATTTCTGCTGTGAAATTGGTATTTTTAACATGGGAGTCAATGAGGATTTGCTCGCTTCTGACACCAGCCCCTAGTGGATGAGGGTGGAACTGCAATTTTTGGTACTTCCGGGATTGCTTCAATTTTAGAGCCGCATTGTGGGGGCTTGGTACACGTGCTTGTATATGTAAGGTTTCTCTATAGGAGCGTCCAACAGAGAGTGTGAGGGGCCACAGATCTGCCCCCAAAGATGCGTAGGAGACGGAGGGAAACAGTTTTGTTTACCTGTTTGTAGCTACGGTTTCGCCGACAGCTGCCGGCTTCTTCAGGCTGACGCTGATGGTGGCGCGTCACTTCCTTCTCCGTTTATCTGCGGGCAGCAGAGGACGTTGTCGCCCTCTACTGCCCGCTCTCCCCTCTCCGACGATGCAGTCCCATGCGTGGTCCAGCGTGTAAACTCCGTCGTCCCTGTTCATGGTCCCACATCCACGTCTCCTTATCTCTATTGCTTCCTTGATCCATCTTTTGTATTTTTGTTGTTCGGTGTTTATGATCCGTGTGCTGTCCCAGTCCATTATATGGTTTTCTCTTAAGCAATGATCTGTTACGGCTGACTTTTTTATTGTGCTTTCTGCTTCTTCTTTTGCTGCTCTTGTGTGTTTACGATTTGCCTCTTTCTCGCACTCCTTTCTGTGTTCTATTGTCCGTGTATTGAGTTGGCGTCCGGTTTCTCCTATGTATGTTTTATTGCATATTTTGCATGGGATTTCGTAGATGACTCCACAGTACAAACAGGTAAACAAAACTGTTTCTGTGTTAAAAAAGAACGAAAGCATGGATTTACAAAGACACAGCAAGAACACACCTAAGACGGAGGGAGCTCCAAGCCCCAGAGATCCAGGAGCTTGGAAACAAGTACTGAAGATTAAAGTCCCATAGTTGTCACACTTACTGGTGTGGTGTGGTGAAAATTGTCCTCCTCATTTGACCCATCCCCGTGAGGGTGAGCTGCAGCTGTGGCTGCGCTCATGAACCATCTGGTGGATTAACTCCACAATCTAAACAGGGAGACAATGGTATGACCCGACCGGGATTTGAACTCCGATCTCCCAGTCGCAGGGCGAGCACTACCATTAGGCCCCTGAACTGGTTTATAGCAGCAACACGACTTGAAGAACCAGTGGAATGTGAATATCTGTGCTCAGGTTTGGTGGTTTTATTTTGCTGGAGAAGCTCTCTCTGGAACCTCTGACTCGGGCATTCCTGCTGATTTAGCTTCTGCCCCGTTGAGTCAGCAGCAAACCGGTATCAAGGCCGCCTTTGGTTCCAGTTATGTCTGCAGCTGACTGATACGCTCTTGTTTCTGAACAGCAAACAGTGGCAAACACAGGCCCGTTGCCATGGAGATGTGTCACAGTGTTTTTGTGGTAATGTTGTTGGTTTCGCCTCTCGGTCAGGAGGATGTTCTGTCTGGGCAAGACTGATCTGATCCTGATACTCCCGGTATTTTCTTTGAAAAATTGTGTGTGTGTGTGTGTGTGTGTGTGTGTGTGTGTGTGTGTGTGTGTGTGTGTGTGTGTGTGTGTGTGTGTGTGTGTGTGTGTGTGTGTGTGTGTGTGTGTGTGTGTGTGTGTGTGTGTGTGTGTGTGTGACCCTGGTTAGCACAACTCCTCTGGATGAAAGAATGTGGGAGATAAGAGGATGCAGGTAAAACCTCTCATGTGTGATGTGATCTAATTCAGAGGTTCTGACCTACATCTAACAGACGAAGATTTCTCTGCTTGCTTGTGTCAGGTCTAGTTTAATGTCTTCTCTGGACTTCACAACTCACTGGGTGAGCTGAATTGGGTCAGCAGCATCTTTGATCTGATGTGGGTCATTAGCGGATCTGGATGCAGTACGTCTGCTACCACATGCTGTCCAGTACGGAGCTAATGCAGCAGTCGGTGGGGTGGTGGGGGTTTGGGCCGACCTGTGGATGCACTCTGCCTCAGCTCAGGAAGTGGAAGAAGAATGTGGCGTGAATGCATGAAGGCTTCAGCGTCTGATCCCACGTGCACCTTCATACGTGCACAGTCTGATTTTACTGATGACACCGCTTTGTTATTGTTATTATAAACAGGGCCTCAGTGAAAACATGCTCCCTGACTGGATAGATCACATCTGCATATTGAGAAACTCCATGATTTTCAGTGTATTAATAATAATAATAATGATAATAATACGTTTCATTTATAGACAGCTTTCCAAACCCAAAGTCACCGTAGAAGAAACACGATAAAACGATGTGAACTCCAGGTGTAACGTCCAGCTCCACGAGTCCACCTGTATTTGTGCATCATGACAGCCGCAGGGCCCCACAGCTGTCCTGGGATCAGACGCTTGTGACGATTTCCTCCAGCTTTAGTCTTTATTGTCAGCCTGATGAAGACGGCCCTGACGGCTGAATGAGGGATCTCGCTGAAGCTCTCTGTGTGGGCTGGCCGACTATCATCCCAGACTTCCTGTTAACGTTAGCCTGACCAGCCAGTCCCATGCTTCCTTGTGGGAAGCATTTGATGAAGCATCAGTTCTCTGTGTAGAGGACGAGGACGAGTCTGGCAGGCCAGGCTATGGAAATGTAGCTTTTCTAGCTCAAATCCAGCAGGAATGGCTTAAATAACTCTCACCACCGTTGCTGTGTCCTTGAACGCCCTTGTGTAAACCCCGCATCTTCTCACCAGCCCTGTTGCGTAGAACTAAAACCTGAACAGTTGCTGGCTGACGGATCTCTGAAGTTTTGATGGTCCAATATCACACTACCCCATGGCCCCCTGGGATTAGATCTGCTTTTCTTTCAGAGTGTGTGGTTCAGTCGTGTGCATTCATGTGTGCTCTTCAGCTGCATCCTTTACTCCGCTGTGTTTGTGCCACTTGTTCTCAGCTGTCAACAAAAGGTCGCAAAAGGTCGCACAGCACAAATGTGTTTCTGCTCAGTTTAATGGATTGTTTTCTGTGTGTGCATGCGTGTGCGTGTGTGTGTGTCTGTGTGTGTGTGTGTGCACGTGCATGTGTGTGTGCGTCTACATGTGTGTGTGTGTGTGTGTGTGTGTGTGTGCGTCTGCGTGTGTGTGTGTGTGTCTGTGTGTGTATGCACGTGCATGTGTGTGTGTGTGTGTTTGTGTGTGTCTGTGTGCACGTGCATGTGTGTGTGCGTCTACATGTGTGTGTGTGTGTGTGTGTGCGTCTGCGTGTGTGTGTGTGTGTCTGTGTGTGTATGCACGTGCATGTGTGTGTGTGTGTGTTTGTGTGTGCACATGCATGTGTGTGTGTGTGCGTGCGTCTGCGTGTGTGTGTGTGTCTGTGTGTGTATGCATGTGCATGTGTGTGTGTGTGTGTTTGTGTGTGCACATGCATGTGTGTGTGTGTGCTTGTGTGTGTGTGTGCGTCTGCGTGTGCGTATGTGTGCGTCTGCGTGTGTGTGTGCACGTGCATGTGTGTGTGTGCGTCTGCATGTGTGTGTGTGCGCGAGTGCGTGTGTGTGCATGTGTGTGTGTGCGCGCGCGTGTGTGTGTGTGCACGTGCATGTGTGTGCGCATCTGCGTGTGTGTGTGTGCGTCTGCATGTGTGTGTGTGTGTGCGTCTGCGTGTGCGTGTGTGTGTGTGTGTGTGCGTGTGCGTGTGTGTGTGTGCACGTGCATGTGTGTGCGCATCTGCGTGTGTGTGTGTGCGTCTGCATGTGTGTGTGCGTGTGCGTGTGTGTGTGTGTGTGTGCGCGTGTGTGTGTGTGTGTGCTCCAGCTATCTAAAATTCAACCTTCCAAGCCCCCATTTCAGTTCTCTCCAGCTCTTGTTTTGCAGGCTTTGTTGAACCTTGTTGACACGTTTTCGTTTGATCGTTGTGTTTTGATTGTTGTGGGAGAGACAGACGGGGGGGGGAGGGGGGGGGGTCTGGCCATTTTGTAAGTTGAATTTACTTCTGTAGCTTGAGTCCTTTCAGGAGTTATGTATGATTTTTTAGAAATCTGTGAAAGTGATTGTTTTATGTTCTGAGACGTAGGCAATACGTCTTTTTTTTTTTTTGCTAAGCCCCTCCCCCGTCCCGTAGAGCCTCACGCAATTCGAAGTGAGCACCTTTTAGTGTTAGCCAATCATGTTAGACATCCATTCATGTACAGATGTCAGTCACAGAGCATGTGCGCGTGTTTGATGATGGACCTAGGCAGGTGCAGAGTAAAGCCTGGGGCCCACCGGAGACAGATGCGCCGCGCCCTCATTTTAAACAGAAGCCATTATAGTTGATGAAAGTGGATACCCAGGCAGCGCGGTGCTGCTCCCAGAAGCGTCACGCCACGCAACGCCGCTGAAGATAGGCGCCAGTTCTGTTTCAACACCGTGGCTGTTTACGATGTTGTGGTGTACCTTACAACAGACATTACGACGCGGAACGGCTTTACGCCGCAAACCCAACCGCAGCATCGATAACTTTAAAGTACTGTTGATCTTAAAATATTCTAATAAATGGCGTACTGACCCGTTTTTAACTAGTCTCTCAAAACACAACAGCAAGTTTGATCACATAAAACAAGAGTCACTTTCCGCTTCCTGTTCTCAAGTCCTGCGTGACTTCCCGCTCAGCGACGCTTCCTGTGTGACAGCAGCGCAGCACATCCGTCTCCGGTGTGCCTCAGGCTTAAGTCTTTATAAAACTCTATATATTATGTTATGATATATTATTATGTATTATACATGTGTTTGTTGACTAGAGGTCAGCGTCTTAAGGTACTCTGTGGCGCTGTTAAATAAAAAATACTCCAGATTGTAACTTTAACCATTTAAAAAATGTACAAATGATTCACTTTGAAGCTGGTTTTTGGAAAATACCGTTTTAGGGTTCCTAAAATGCGGTTTCCACATAGACAGGAGGCGGGTTAAGACATATTCACAAAACCTTGTTCCCATGGCGACGTGGGTCTAATGTGCCTGTAGCTGTTTTATTTATTTGTTGATGTATGAGATAGTTAGCACACCTGAGCTTGGGTTTGGTAGAGACCGGTGTCGTGTCGGAAAGCTTTGGTCTGCATTATGTGTTGTTACCCCCATACCACACCAGGTGCGTCTGTGGTGCATCACAGCAGCAGCACGTCAATTCACACCTGGGGGCACGTCGGACGTAGAGTGGCTCAGTCGTGGTTTGTGTAGTTGGACTCGTAAGATCACAAAATCACAGGAGAATTGATGCTTTGTGCTTTAAAAAGAACTTTTTTTTAAATATTATATGTTTTAAACTCACCATCTACTCCCAGCTAATTATTGGTATTTTGGTCCATGAGTTCTCTTTGTAAAACAGATGTGTAGCGTCATAAATGATGTTGCCAGGATTAAAGCCTCGTTCATCCTGAACAACACGCTGTTGCTCTCCTAAAAAGAGGCAGGAAGCACATACGCCATTTGGTCATCGGCACTGACGTCATGTTTACATAGTTAGGGAATTGTAACTCTGCTATACTCTTTTATTTTGAAATTTAACAGATGCTTTACACTGATAAGTGTGTGACTTCCTGTTTCACCCTATGCTAACTGTGGAGGTTGGCTTAACCCAGAAGTGGGTGGCATCGTAAAAAAAACCCGAACCTATCTTCAGCGGGGTTTCCAGATTCTCTAGGGACGCGTCACGAATCAACCCGTAGACCAGCGGTCATGGTACCGCCAGCAGCACCCCCCACCCTCCGGTCCGGACCGCTTGCTTCTGGGTCTTTTTGTTGAGTGGCCCTCGGGCCACTACAATTGAGAGCCCCTGCCATAGACTATAACGTAGTCTATTTGGCACAGAAACGTGCCGCCGCCGTATCTCGCCGCAGATGCTTCTGGTGTGGATTGGGGGTTAAACCTCACATCAGGTAAAATCCAAACATACATTTATTTCTTGGATTTGATCTCTTTCTGTTGGATCGATTGAACCCACGTGCCCTCTCATAACTCCAGTCTCAACAATAGCAGCTCTTGCTGTGCACACTAAGCAGATGAAGCGTGGAATGTGCTACTGTATGCTAATCGGCCTGTAGCAGCATCGCTTCCTGGGAATGTGGTCACACTTGGGCGTAGGGGTGACTGACCGCGGCTCGTTTTGACCCGTTTACCAGGCACTGGCTGGCAGAAGTAGGGCACAGGATCAGGACCTGTAACAGTAAATACCAGCCCCCCCTTACTCCCCTCACTCGCCCGGGTCCCCGAAGCCACGTGGAATTGCCAAAAACAATCAGTCAGACGTGGAACAAACACAAATTGATTTTCTGCAGGTTAAATGAGCAAACACTTTCTTTCCCCTTCCTTCGACAGCTTGGTTTTGTTTTGGCCAGTGGCAACTTTTGTCATTTTATTGTTTATGTTCCGTTTAGGAGGCAGACGTCGATGAATAAGCGCCGACTCGGTGCACTTTTTCTTCTCTGCCTCTATTAGGTCATTAATGTGAATTAAAAGCCACCATTAATCTCCAGTTTTCTGCACCTTGTAAGTTGGTTTTCAGCACAACCGGGTGCATGATTTGGCCAACAAATAGATTGTGAAAGAAGCGAGTCTTATTTCCCTCGTGGCATTCTCACACACGCAGCAGACAACACAACCTCTTGTGATGCATTCCTTTGTGACGTCAAACCGCCTGCCCCTGGGCTACGAGGCACAGCGCAGGATGGCTGAGCGAGGGAGGAAAAGACAGAGACCAACAGATGAAACTCACATTTATGTGCTAAAAAACACAGAGACCAAATAGATTTTGCCAAAGCAGGCAGAAGAGGAGAAGGAAAATGGAAATTTGGAAAGTGACTGCAAATAGAACTTCCTCATGATGAGTGAGGCTTTTTTCTACCTCATCACTTCCCCGAGTGTGACAGCCAGCCTTTACGTTGAACGATGGCCGGTCTGCCAGCAAAGCGGAGGAGAGATGCTAGCGCCACCGCTCACTCTGAGACATGTGACCCAGAGTCTCCGTGTGTCCACGCCATCCTGTGTTGTTTCCACTGGAACTGGCTGTGAGTCCTTCAGGGCCTCCTGGTTACACAACAGCACGTATTCCTGCTAGATGTCACTGTTGAATTAAACTTTCAGTAATGGGTCATTCCCATCTGTACCGGGTCGGCCCGGGCCGGGTAGCCCAGTCGGCCCCAGCCTGGTCCGGTTGATTCCACACATCCTTGTCTTAAGCCCATGTGGGCTGATTCTAGCCACCAATCAGAGGCTTGCTCTAATGGAAGGTGTGAATTTGCTGTCAGCAGTGGGTGTGTTGGCCCTGGTCGGCCTGAAGCAGACCCCCTCCAGAAGAGGGCTGAGAATGAGCCTTGGTTGGCCCGGAAAGATACCGGGCCACCCAGATATGTAAACAACCTACGCTACCCGGCCCGGGCCGACCCGGTACAGATGGGAATGTCCCATATGTAATCCAGATTATTCAGCACATGTTCAGGTGACCATAACTCATGCTTTCAGACGCTGGACGCTTGTGATACTGCAAGAATGAGCACAACTTGATATATTCAAACTCGGATTGCTAACACTTCATGAAATTGGTTTTTGTTTCTTTTTTCTCTATTTCAATAATTTTTTATTTTGTAAAGTTTGTCATCCTTACTTTTGTCTTCTGTTTATCTTTAAATTATTTATTTTCATCATTAATGGACACAATTGTCAACAATGTAATGGACAAAAAGGTGTTGAAATGAAATTCCAGTTTACAAACATGCTTTTACTTTGTCTCGCCTTATGAGGCTAAATTCTCAGGGTGTTTCAGAAGGAATGAGGAAGTAGCACTTACTTTATTCTTATTCATGGCCCCCTCACACAGCAGTACTTTTCCAAATGGTCCCAGTCACTGGAAAACTCTCTTTTCCTATGTGTGCACACACACCAGCCACAGAGCTTTTATAACATTGAATTCAATGTATTTCCTGGTTGATGCATTTTTTAACAGTGAGGACTCTGCTGTGTTTATCTGAGCTCTTTGCTTCATCTATGGGTCTCCCCAGGGTTGTGTCCTCGCTCCCCTTTTATTCTATACACAAACGACTGACGGAGGTTACACTGATAACATTACATGTAATCAGGTTTACAGATGAATTTATTGGGTTCTTTATGTAGCGAGAACAAGGCCTGGTTGTTGCTGACTTTTTGTGTGTGGAGCTTCCTTTATAACATCAACGAAGAGAGAAGATGGAAGAAATATTCATTCATTTCATGAAAACCCCTCCAGTAGTGATCCACACTGGAACTTCTTCCAACTCCTGTTATCAGGGCAGAGATGCAGAGCAACATGCTGTAAAACCAATCGACCAGGGAAATTGTTACTGGTAATGGCTTGATCGAGCCCCCCCCCCCCCCCCCCCCCCTCCCCTTAATGTGATCAGAACATTTTGGACACCACATAATCAGACTACTTCTAAAAACATCTAGACAAAGACTGTTGGTGAGCAGGGTATTAATATTTCTGAGGGTATATACAGTGGGGCAAAAAAGTATTTAGTCAGCCACCGATTGTGCAAGTTCTCCCACTTAAAATGATGACAGAGGTCAGTAATTTACATCATAGGTACACTTCAACTGTGAGAGACAGAATGTGAAAAAAAAATTCCATGAATTCACATGGCAGGATTTTTAAAGAATTTATTTGTAAATCAGGGTGGAAAATAAGTATTTGGTCACTTCAAACAAGGAAAATCTCTGGCTCTCACAGACCTGTAACATCTTCTTTAAGAAGCTTTTCTGTCCTCCACTCGTTACCTGTATTAATGGCACCTGTTTGACCACATTATCTGTATAAAAGACACCTGTCCACAGCCTCAAACAGTCAGACTCCAAACTCCACTATGGCCAAGACCAAAGAGCTTTCGAAGGACACCAGGAAAAGAATTGTAGACCTGCACCAGACTGGGAAGAGTGAATCTACAATAGGCAAGCAGCTTGGTGTGAAAAAATCAACTGTGGGAGCAATTATCAGAAAATGGAAGACACACAAGACCACTGATAATCTCCCTCGATCTGGGGCTCCACGCAAGATCTCATCCCGTGGGGTCAAAATGATAATGAGAACGGTGAGCAAGAATCCCAGAACCACATGGGGGGACCTGGTGAAAGACCTGCAGAGAGCTGGGACCACAGTAACAAAGGTCACCATCAGTAACACACTACAACGGCAGGGAATCAAATCCTGCAGTGCCAGACGCGTTCCGCTGCTGAAGCCAGTGCATGTCCAGGCCCGTCTGAAGTTTGCCAGAGAGCACATGGATGATACAGCAGAGGATTGGGAGAATGTCATGTGGTCAGATGAAACCAAAGTAGAACTTTTTGGTATAAACTCAACTCGTCGTGCTTGGAGGAAGAAGAATACTGAGTTGCATCCCAAGAACACCATACCTACTGTGAAGCATGGGGGTGGGAACATCATGCTTTGGGGCTGTTTTTCTGCTAAGGGGACAGGACGACTGATCCGTGTTAAGGACAGAATGAATGGGGCCATGTATCGTGAGATTCTGAGCCAAAACCTCCTTCCATCAGTGAGAGCTTTGAAGATGAAACGTGGCTGGGTCTTCCAACACGACAAAGATCCCAAACACACCGCCCGGGCAACAAAAAAGTGGCTCCGTAAGAAGCATTTGAAAGTCCTGGAGTGGCCTAGCCAGTCTCCAGACCTCAACCCCATAGAAAATCTGTGGAGGGAGTTGAAAGTCCGTGTTGCTCAGCGACAACCCCAAAACATCACTGCTCTCGAGAAGATCTGCATGGAGGAATGGGCCAAAATACCAGCTACTGTGTGTGCAAACCTGGTAAAGACCTATAGTAATCGTTTGACCTCTGTTATTGCCAACAAAGGTTATGTTACAAAGTATTGAGTTGAATTTTTGTTATTGACCAAATACTTATTTTCCACCCTGATTTACAAATAAATTCTTTAAAAATCCTGCCATGTGAATTCATGGATTTTTTTTCACATTCTGTCTCTCACAGTTGAAGTGTACCTATGATGTAAATTACTGACCTCTGTCATCATTTTAAGTGGGAGAACTTGCACAATCGGTGGCTGACTAAATACTTTTTTGCCCCACTGTACATTTAAGTTTACAATGTCATTTATGGAAACATGAATGTCCTGAAGGAAATCGTCTGACCTTTGTCCTGTTGTTCATTCTGGAAATCCCTTCTATGTAACTGAAATTTGAGTGCAGAGAGGGACGGTGGATGAGGGGTAAGGAGCTTGCCCTGTAAGTGGTAGGTTGCTGGTTTGGACCCAGTCTCCATCCGTGTCGATTGCTGTGTCCTTGTAGCCTGGCCTGCCAGACCCGTCCTCCGTTTAATTCTGCACAGAGAGAGAGTCTGGTTACTCACAGGCAGAGAGGCACATGAGGGGCGGGACTAGCCAGCTCAAATATAACCAATCAGAAGAATGGTGGAAATGCCGACTGTACTGCTGACAGGTGGGAGTTTTTTAGCTGTAGTCAAAAATGGCATCTGGCGAAAACATCTTTCTTTAGAAGGGCTTTTAGAGCTTCTACTTGCTGTGGTTTTAAAGACATGTCCAGGTCATTTAGAACAGAGGACAGAGCCGCAGCTAACTTCGCTTCAGCCGCCATCTTCCTTGTTTATGAGAAAGCGGGCATCGCGTTGTGTGACGTACGCTGCTTAGGGCTGATTGGCTAGGTTAGAATTCTCGGGGTGGGGTTATTTGAATGGGAGCGTTACCAGAACCAATGCTTCCCATAAGGAAGCATGGGGCTGGATGGCCAGGCTAGTGTTCTTGGGCAAGGCACTTCATCCACCTTGCCAGTTGGTCGTGGTCGAAGGTACTAGTGTGTACAGCAGCCTTGCCTCAGACAGCGAGCCCCGGGCCAGCTGCGGCTACAGTGTGTGAGTGGTTGAATGACTGACTGTAGTGTAAAGCGCTTTGGAGTCCTTGGACTTGATGAAGTGCTGTACAAATGAAGGTCATTCATGTATAAGATACACAGAAATGGTGTTTTTTTTTCTCTGTTGAGGTGAAAAGATTCAAGCCCCATTAGTCGTCGCACACTAGAGTGGTAAAATGTGTTCTTCGCATTTGACTCTGGGGGAGCGGTGAGCTGCAGACACAGCTGCACTCAGGAACTATTTGGTGGGTTAACCCCCCAATCAAACCCCTCAATGCAGAGTGTCAAGCGGGGAGACGTTGGGTCCCATTTTTAGTCTTTGGTAAGACCCGACCGTGGATTTGAGCCCCCAATCTCCCAGTCTCAGAGTGGACACTCATACCACTAGGCCACTGGTCAAAACCAACATGTTCAGCTTGTTCAGTGACGACTCAGCTGAGTGGAAATGTCCCAGTTTAGCCCTGCTCCCAGTCATGCACACACGCGTTACTCAACAGCCATCGCAGACTGTACACACACGGGCTTTTGCTTTACGTGTTGCTGACAAACATTGACTAATCAAAGTGAATCTATGTAAAGGAACACGTGTGTGCCCATCTGACTCGTAGAGGCACTAAAAACCAGCAAGCGAGAAAAATGAAGAAAATTAGAATCCTGAAGTTCTCGGCAACTTGCTCCGTCGGGCATGGCTTCATCTTTCTATTACAGGACTGAAAAGTGTAAAAATGAGTCTGCAGTGGTGCTCATGTTGCTGTCCCCTCCCTCTTCTCCAGTCCTTCTGGCCCAGCCCATAGAGAACGAGTGCATGGAGGGCCTGACGTTGAAGATCACCGACTTTGGCCTCGCCAGAGAGTGGCACAAGACCACGAAGATGAGCACGGCCGGCACGTACGCCTGGATGGCCCCCGAGGTCATCAAGTCCTCCACCTTCTCCAAGGGCAGTGATGTCTGGAGGTGAGTGACGCTGTGTGTGTGTGTGTGTGTGTGTGTGTGTGTGTGTGTGTGTGTGTGTGTGTAACATTCACCTGCTCTGGGGCCTAAAAACTGTAAACAGACTTAATTCCTGGGAAGTTTGGAGGACGTTTGTTTTTTGGCAGCCTAGATTTGTGATTGTTTTTGTCCTTTTCCCTCTGATGAATCAGCATCTTGAGCACATTTCACATTTTAAAGTCAGCATTAAATTGCATCAAATCAGTCTTGCTGTAGGGTCAGTGGAGATTCATTATTGAGCAGTTCTGTTGGAGCTGTTGCACGTGAGTCGAGTTTCCTCCTTGAACAAATATTCAGTCGGTTTGGACCATAATCCTGTAGAATATAATCTAATTTTATGTTTAAAACGAATGGAACCAGAGACGGCTCTGACTTGCATTTTTGTTTCAAAGATTAAATATAAAGAAAAACCTTATTATTATTTTTTTACCTCAGAAGAGCTTAAATGTTATGATTCAGTGAGTAAAAAAAAAATCCACATTTCAGATCAGTTATTGGTGGAATGAATTAGAGCTTAGTGATGGTGAGTTCAGGGACCTGTGCTGCACGGCAGCGGTGTCGTCATGATTTCAGATTATCTGAAGAACTGATTATGCAGTTTTATGGACACGGCTGCTTTATTTCTGAGACGCAGAAAACAGAGTTGTATAAATGCACCTCAGTTCCTCTTCACGAGCCAAACGATGAGCTAAAATAACTTCTATATATTTTTACGGCTTCCTATTTCTTTCTTTTCAACACAGAGCTAAAGTTGGGCAGAGCGTAGCTGCTGTCCACCCTGTTAGGACGGGGACGTGTCTCCCACTCGGCTGGTGGCAGCAGCTTTTTCTCCTGTGAGCCGACTGGCTCTGAGTTGTCCGTGTACATGGAAATGAAGCCAAACATCAGCTGTTGTCCGCTGTGACTTGAGTTGGATAAAAACCCTTGAGACGGCCGGTCGACCTGTTGTTTCAGGGGGTTCTCTGACACATACTGCTGTTCTATTGAAGATGGAGGTCAGATGTAAGTGTAAACAGCTGATTAAGAGATGATGGTGGTGATGAAAACATCTGGATAATCAGGACAGATGATGGCTGGTTTAGTGCAGAATACCTTACGTGTAGGGCTGAAGAAATGACAGGAATACCTCTTACACTCTTTCATGGTGTCATAGTGAAGAATGGACATGGTCAGCAACAAGACTCGGGTAGGTGGGCTGTGGTGTTTAAAGCAGGCTCACGCGGTACTACAGGGTCCAAACTGGGACAAGGCCAGCAGCAGCATCAATACAAGGCAAGATGGATCCATGGTTTCAGCTACACGAAGAAGCGGACCACTACAGAGCAGTCGCCTTGACCTCCCATCTGATGAAGACTATGGAGAAACTCCTCCTCACCCATCTACGTTCAGTGGTGAGCCTGGAAATGGATCCACTGTAATTAGCATATAAACCAAACATGGGGGTGGAGGACGAGCTCATCTACCTGCAGCACCGGGCTCTGACTCACCTCGAGATGCAAAAACGCACTGTGAGGATCATGTTCTCCGACTTCTCATCTGCCCTCAGCACCATCCAGCCGTGTCTACTGCAGCAGAAGATGAGGGGTGCAGGAATGGACGAACATCAGACTGCATGGACCATCAACTACCTCACCAACAGGCCACAGTACATGAGGCTGCACAACTGTACGTCTGTGGTTGTTTTGTGCAGTACAGGAGCTCCACAGGGCACAGTGCTCTCACCTTTTCTATTTACCTTCTACACCCTGGACTTCACCTACAACACCAGCAGCTGTCACCTCTAGGAGTTCGCTGAAGACTCAGTCATTGTCGGCTGTGTGTCTGAGGGGAATGACCTGGAGTACAGGTCAGTCATCATGGAGTTGCGGACTGGTGTGAGCGTAACCACCTTCGCTTGAACACCAGTAAGACAAAGGAAATGGTGATTGACTTCCAGAGAAACACTCCTCCTCACTCACCAGTAAACATCCAGGGAGCAGGCATTGAGGTGGTGGATACCTTTAAGTACCTGCTGTGGTCTGTTGGGGTGAAGGCAGCGCTAACCAAGGCTGAACAAGCTAGTTCACAAAGCTAGCTCGGTTCTGAGCTGCCCGCTGGATTCAGTTGAGGAGAAGTGTGAAAGGAGGATGCTGGTGAAAATGGCCTCCATCTAAAAAAAACTCCCACCCACTGCATCCCACTGTGGAGACCACGGACAGCTCCTTCAGAGGCAGACTGAGACATCCCAGATGTAAAACAGAACGCTACCGTAGGTCATTCATCCCCTCTGCAGTAAGACTGTAGACCTCCTCAGTTTAACTGGTACTGGCATTATCCTGGTACACAATACCACCAGTGCAATACTCAGTATGTGTTCAATACTCGTGCAATACCGGAGTTACATAGGATGTCTGTGTCCCTTGCACTGCGCTGTATAGTTCTGGAATCCTAGTTTCATTTTTATTCATGGATTTTATTGGTCGAAGGTGACAATAATACCTTACGGTCTATGTGTGTATATACAGGGTTTTTCCTGCATTCAAATTAGCATGGCGGCCGCTTCCAGCTAATGTTGTGCCGCCCCAGCCTGATTTCACTCTGCCCCCAGCTATATGGATGTTATTGTAACTGCAGTTGCAGCATTGCACCACTATAGGGGCGCCGTATCAGCAGCGGTGCACCGAAATGCGCTAAAACCGCTGCAGAAAGAGATCAAAAATAGCTTTTCTCTCTAGTTGGTACATATCTATGGTTGGTGCTACTGATGTCCTGATTCTCCCCCAGGCTCTTCCATATCAGAGCAGGGCTGTACAGTGGTGTCTGTCTATTTTAAACGTAGCACTGGTGCAACATCTTTGAATTACAATTTTTCCCAGAGCTTTATTGAACAAAAGTAAGTTACGTGTGAGAAAAAAACTTTTTACTGGTACAGTGTGGTCATCTGGATGCAGAGGAGGAAAATAAAGGAACCAGCAAAGGCACAAAGGCAGAACCGGTCCAAAGTTTGGGATCAAAAGTGCAGCTACAAGCAGATTGGCTAATGCTAAAGCTAACGGGTAGCAGTCTCGCGATCAAGTGGCGCACAGAAAAATATATGATGATGATGATCGTAAAAAGACTAAACTCTACAAGCGGATGAAAAGTCCCCACCATCCTGTTTATTCTGCATCCTGCAGCGCTACGGATCAGAACCGCTGCAGATACGGGTCACATTCAAGCCCCCACAATGCGGTTCTAAAATCGAGTCAAACCCGAAGTACCAAAAATTGCAGTTCCACCCTCATCCACTAGGGGCTGGTGTCAGAAGCGAGCAAATCCTCATTGACTCCCATGTTAAAAATACCAATTTCACAGCAGAAATAAACATGTTTACAGCCTGGTACCAGAACATGTTTTTGGTTTAAATGATCTAGTTTACACTCATGACAACTCTGAGGGGGGTGAATTTTTTTCTCACTCTTCTGTTTAAGTGTATTAAAAGCCTAAAATTCTGTATAATTAATGAGCATCAGACCCACGTGACCACAGAGCTAGCTCCGGGGAAAGGCCTCAGTAGAGCCTCGGTCTGGCCTGGAAACTGCTCCGGGATTTTGAGTCTCTGTGTTTGTGTATTCTTGTTTGGATATTATTTGTGCAATTGTTGGACAAAATGACTTGCTGTGGCATTAATTGCACTAATAGAGCGTCCAAGGAGTCTCCACTTCATTTTTTTCAGTAAGTAAAATAATATTTATGTATTTTAGGTCACTGCCGAGCTGAGCTTAGATTTTAACATGTACTGTTTAACCATGACATTTAAATGTAACAGGGTAAAACCCAGTGCATTTAACATAATGCTGCACTTTAGAAAATGGGTTGAAATATAACATGTTGGTGGAGCTGGGTTCCCACTATCGGCTTGTGGAGGTCTCGGAGACCTCTGTGTTCCACCCGGTTTTACCCAGCGGTCAGCCCGGCGTATCTCTGACTCAGAAGCTCTGGTGTTGTGCACAGTTAACTCCGGTTGTAGCTAGGTTGCTACCTCCGTTAGCTTAGCTCCCACCTCCACGTTAGCTTCGGGTTAGCTTCAGGTTAGCTTGTAGCTAGTTCGACCGGGTGTCGTCAGTTGATCCCAGCCTTACAGCCCCACCCTCAGCTCCTCCTCTCTTCCCTTTTGTGGAATTGTCTGGGCTTGACGGAACCTGTGACACGGTCAAAATGGCGGTGGTGGCCACCTCCCATTTAGCCTCAAAAATGTGTTATTGGAGCCTATGGAAACCCATTGTCCAATATTTATATGTCGATGGTCACATTACTGCTACAGGATCAGGAAGTGTGGCAAGCCATTGTAGCATATAATTCACAAACACTTCTGTCTTTGATTATAATTTAAACTGGATTATTGCCAACCCGTACATAACAGACGTGCCACCATTACATTGTTAGCAGCAGAAATTAAATGTTATTACCATTTCCAACACAAATGCATGTTAATGAAATGCATTATGTTTTACTGCATATATTTATGTGTTATTTAGACTAAGATGAGTGTTATTAATACAAACCTAAAATGTTGCTGAAATGTAGGTCAAATATTTAAAAATATTTTAACTATAAATATCAGATGGAAAAAAGGAACTAAACACCAATCTGATGCATATTATTGAGCCTTTTATGATATTTGGCCTTTAAAAAGGTGAGGCAGTTGAGTGCACAGAGTATGCATGTGCTGGTGCACGGTCAGGGCGGTACCGCCTCTGCCTCAGCCAGGAAAAACCCTGATATACGTGTACTTTTGTTATTGTTTTTCTTCAAACTCTTCTCCAGTTGTTTGTGTTGCTGTAATAAGTGAATATCCCCACAGTGGGATCAGTAAAATCTATTCTATTCTATTCTATTCTATTCTGTTGTGGTGACAGTGTTGTTGAATATTGCAGCTGAAATCTAAACTCCTCAAACCAGAAACGGCGTTTATTATCTGTTAATCTTCCCGTTATAACAGGAGGGATGGCTGGTGTGGGCAGGCTCTGAGTCACATCTTAGAAGGCTCTACGTGGAAACCATCTTTAAACCTGAAGATCTGATCTGTCAGCCTGACTATGTCCAGCTAGGGGTCATGTTTCTGTTTATGCAAAACAATCGTGGTGATTAAAAAAACTCAATCAAGTATTATTATTATTGGTGTTGCTGTCGTGTGTCTTCTCTCCTCCAGACCTGACCAGAAGTATAAGTAAGCAGACATGATGTATTTCTATAACTAGTTTTTGTGTCCACTGGGACGTCTGTGACGTACAGCAGACTAGACTCGTGTGTTGTGGGAGACTTGTTGATGAAGAGGTGGATAGACGGAGTGATGGAGTGCAGCAGTTAGGCCACGGTGACCATGTGACCCCGTCTCTTCAAAGAGCTGCTCTGTGCTTTGTTGTGAGCCGTGTGTTGTGCACACTGTCCCATTGTCTCCAGTAGAGACAGAGGAGGCCTCGCATAGACCTGACCACAGCCCTGTGTGTGTGTGCGTGCGTGCGTGCGTGTGTGTGTGTGTGTGTGTGTGTGTGTGTGTGTGTGTGTGTGTGTAAAACCCTCTGATTATGGTTTTTGGTTTTGTAACAAAGGCTTGAACCAGTGGGGGTTGTCTGGGGGAGTCAGGAGAACCTTAAGTTATAATTAAGGAATCGTGAAAAGTTCAGAGAAACGTTGATGGCGGCCGGTCCGCTACGTTCCCGTCTTCTCTAAGGCTCGATGGTATTTAGGAACCATGTTTAGCTCATCTCATGCAATCTCATGAAAGGTCAGATGTTAAAGCCGTGGCCAGTTCACTGTTAAGGTCACCATGGTAACCATCAGTGGCCCATTAAGATTAGCATAGCGACCTTTAGCTGCTCTTAAAAGTCAAAATAAGTAGACCTTTTCAATAATTTGCTGGTTTGGGTCTTTCTGCCTCTATCATACTGCCTTCTGAAGTGAGGACACACGAATCTCTACTGACTCGAGTCCACGGTCGTCAGAAATGCACCCATCCATCATTGTTATGCCTTATCCTTGGTAGGGTGGGCTAATTCCAGCAGTCGTTGGATGATGGGTGGGGACCACTTGGACAGGTCCAGTCCATCACAGTTACAGACAACCAACTCGCACCTTGGGACGATCGAGTCTCCAGTCCACCTGGCGTGCATGCTTCTGGCCTGGGGGGGCGACCCTGAGTACCTACAGAGAGGAGAACATGCAGCTTTCCTTCTGTAGGGCTCCAGAGCACCACGGGGCAGATACCTCGTTAAAAGGTCGGACCATAGGAAATATGAATGGGTGAACAGCAGCAAGAGTGTGTCAGTGCTGATGAATGAGTGTTTTTTGCTGGATTATAGAGTTTCTTTAGAGGATGATGTTTTTCTCTACGCTTCAGCTGTCAGTATAGAGTTCATTCATATTTTTAATAAGTCAAACTAAACTTCTCCCAACTACTTAAATGAACTTTAGTGCTTCCTCCCTCCTTTTGCCTCCTGTCCTCTCATCCAGCCTGCTGACGGCGAAGCCAGCCAACTTCGTTTTCCCAACATTCCCGGCACGTTAGCGGGCAGGCTAGCGTTTGTTTTCAGATGCTTTCTCAACTGTTCACCGCGCTCATCTCCAAAGCCGCCAGGCGGAGATGAGGATGGCCTCGGGGCGAGATGCCGAGCAGCGTTTCTGCTCTGTGACGGCGCGTGGAACTTGTAATTAAAGAGCTAAAATAAGAGAAGAAGAAGGAGAAAACTGGCCTGCACTCTCCTCCTAGCGAGCCGCCATCAGGCCTGGGCCAGGACTAATTGCTGGTGTGGGTGATCCAAGTCCTTCATCTTCTGAGGACACCCTGATGTGCTCAGTCTGCATGAGTAGAGCTGTGTAAGCAAGCGGGAGTGTGATTAAACACAGCGCTCCTCTGATGAGCGTGACGGTCTTCAGGTGTTTATGTGTGACTGATGGGCTTTAATCCAAACGCTGGGCTGTAATCAGGGCGGTGCGGCCTACTTAAGGTAAAATATTAAACATCTTCCTCGTCCTTCTGGGCCACAGACACCGAACCAGTGAGACCAAAGCTGACCTATCAGCTGAAGGACAGATTAGAATAAAACTGGATTATCTGTTCAGGTCCAGGTGCAGCTTGTGTTTTCTGACTCGGGTCCGACGGCCTGGTCCCTCCAGGGCGGCAGGACGTTTGCTCCTCTGCTGAGTTAAAAACGTCCCGAGCGGGAACTTCCAGTTGGAGCTTTTATTGATTAATTTAGAGCAGAAGTGTGACGGATTATAGATTATAGAGCATTGTTGTTTTTCTGTTTCCTTAACCTGTACAGCCGTTGCTGTTTAAATAGCAGCTTTAGTTCTTCTTAGGTTCTTGTTTTATTGCCAAACAAAGACATCATTTTTACTTTGCTGTTTTAAGTTTTTATTGAAAGGTTTGTGCCGTAGCGTACGACCCCTGACCCCGTCGTCTCCTCCCTCTGAACCGTTTACTCAGGGTCTCATTTCCACGCTCAAGACAAAAAGCTGTCGCTGAACTAGCTAAACATTTGCTCATCTCCAGGTTTCGTGTTTCAGTCAGGCAGCACTTCCTGTTTTAGTTCCCGACCGGCTGCAGAACTTCCTGTTGCTCACGATTGTTTCAGAGTGACATTTTAAACCTGGGGCTCAATAGCTTGTCGTCTGCAGATGTTTCGGTGTGTTTCAAGGCTCTGCAGAAGCGTCTAGGCTCATCTTTTTTCTCCTGCTCAAACTAAACCCACTCGGAATGGTGAGAAATGGGAAAACCATCAAAGGAAAATGTAAGGAACACGAGAGCTATTTGGGTTTAGTAGGAGTAAAAGTGTAAAAAAGATTTATTTCTGTTACTGTTTAGAGTAAGCTGAGCGATGAAGAGGCTGTCGGAGGGTTTGGGGCTCTAACCGTCACGTTTGTGTTTTCCAGTTACGGAGTGCTGCTGTGGGAGCTGCTGACGGGAGAGGCCCCATACAGAGGGATCGATGGCCTCGCCGTCGCCTACGGAGTCGCCGTCAACAAGCTCACCCTGCCCATCCCGTCCACCTGTCCTGAACCCTTCGCTCAGCTCATGTCGGGTAGGACGTAACACGGTTCTTTCCTCTCCTGTTGAGGTGGTAACAGCTAGAAAGGATCGCTCCTACCCACCTGCGGCCACCTCAGAGGACTAGTTACTAAGCGCCGCTTTTTATGCTCAAACGTTTCACCACAGATTCTGCATAACTCCCGATAACTCC